>NC_056746.1:115857620-115957620 GCF_019279795.1 Protopterus annectens | reverse complement strand
TTAAAATCTACACTCAAGTCCATGCTACGGGCATTTGTAGACCAGTTTAAGAGGGTGTGGGATAAATATTTGCCCCATTTGTTGTTTGCTAGAGAGAGGTGCCCCAGAAATCCACAGGTCTTTCCCCCTTTGAGGTTGTTGTATGGGCATACAGTGAGGAGACCTCTAGATTTGAATGGAGATGAGATGAGTGGAAGGGTCACTGTGAATCCCACAAGGAGTCTGTTGTGGTATATGTCCTAAACCTCAGGATGAGGCTCATGGAACTCAGGGGCTTGGCCCAGGAGAACCTGGCAGAATCCCAACAGCAGAAAAAAGTCTGGTATGGCAGGAATGCTCACACTAGAGAGTATGCTGTAGGGCAGCAGGTAATGGTTCTCATTCCTGTCAGGCACAACAAGCTGCAGGCAGCTTGAGAGGGACTCTACAAAGTGGTAAGGAAGGTTAGTGATGTTAACTACATGGTAGAACTGCTAGGCAGGAGGCAGGGACACAAATTGTACCATGTTAACATGATGTAACCATACCATGATAGGGAGGCCCTTGTGCTGAGCATTTGCAGTACAAGGCAGGAGGAGTCTGAGGGGCATCTATGGCTACAGGGAGCCAGCCAGGAAAACTCCAAATTACTGTGGTGGAGCCTAGGGTTACAGACATGTGATGGGACAGTGCAGCACTGTACTGGGGTCAACAATGCCAAGGCAGCTGGAATCTCAAGACAGGGAATGGGGTAAGGTATTCCCAGACAAGCTCAAGCCTCTCAAGCAGAGTTTCAAAGGGTCACTTGAAAAACTAACTTGAGTTTTCAAGGGGAGAGAAGTGTGATGCAAGTGAAGTACTGCCAGCCAAGCTATCTGGAATTTGGTAAATAGTTATATGTCATTTGTGAATACAATCATGATACAACTGCTTGTGTTACCAAATGTATTAGAACTATATGTTATGTATATATTAAACTACTAGTATAAAAGTGTGTGCTGAGCAACGTTTTTACAGTACTGAGCTTCAAGGATGTGTCCACAATGCACCCTACTGGCAAAGAACAGAAATGTATATAAACTATATACCTGTGCAAATGTATGTTTTAATAGTAGAAACTGGAACATACAGAGTTAACTTGCAAAACTTCAAGAAAATAAATTGAAATTCAACTGTTTTATGATTGTGCTATAAAAGTTAGTTTCAATGCAACAAGGAGACAGGATGTCTAGAACTAGGGTGCCTTTTGCATTGTTTTGTAAGTGTTTTATTATTTTATGTCTTCTAGCAACTGCAAACATCTGAAGGCTGTGTATTTTTCACGCAGAAATGTTAAATGTTGGACACTGGGGTTTTAGCCGGGAACATAAGACAGGTGACAAAAAGTGATGTCATCCAAGCTAACCCAGCAGTAATATTTGATATTAATTTAAGAACTCTCTCAGAGAGAGACTGTGTATTTTGTATTTTGTAAAAAACAAAAAGAATCCTCAGTAGTCGACACAGGAACACCAGGAGATGAGCAAGTAGTTAAACAGATTTATTGAAGCGCTTTTCGGCTCTCAATACGACAGCCTTCCTCAGAATAAAAAACATTGTACAACACTTCTCTTTTTATATAAGAAAAGGCGCAAAAATTAAACAATAATTCAATTAATTAAATTCAATAAACCTAAAACCATCAACATCTTCTTAAAGACATACAAACCAAAAAGGTATACCTATCAACTAAAACATACAGAAACTACAAAAACTACAAAAACTGATGCACTATTACCTAAACCCAGTTGTATTATAAAATCTATCAGAAAACATTCACTCAATGCTGTCAATACAATATTATATATATATAATATATAAATACAAATATAAAGACTACTTTTTTATATATATATTTCAAAACCTAAATGCTGTAAGTTATGAATATTAAACTTCAATGTAATAGCTAAATGTATAAACACCTATCATGTATAATTAATTGTTTGCCAATCAAACTTCCTTTAACATGTGTATATATACTTAGCCAAATTCAAAAGTTAAATATTAATGCCCAATGAAAATCAATAAGTGTTATATATGTATGTGAATAAAATAGATTTCGATAAATTCAAAAAAGTTCAAAGGTCAGAAAGCTCTGAATTTTAATATTGATTTATTCACCAATTAAATTATAATATAAATTCAAAAATGTTAATTTAAATTAAATATTAAATCAGCCCTCATTATCTCACCAAATTCTTTAATTTTAATAAGACTCCTATTGATGAAGCTTCATTTAAGCCTGGATAATTACCTGCGTTCAATTTAATTTGCCATTTTAATTCCAGTTCAAGCAACTTTAATGAATAAGGTCCTCCTCTAGGATTAATTTTTAATGCATCAATAATCATAAATTTAAACTGATGGTCGGGGAAGCTCAAAATATGTTTTGCTAGTGCATTCTCAGTCTTTTGATGGTTGACAGCATAGATGTGTTCATATATCCTGTCTCTGAGCCTACGCTCGGTTTTACCGACGTAGAAGGCAGTACAAAATACACATTTAGCCAAATAAATAATCCCCTTAGAGTTGCAATTAAATTTGCCATTTAATTTATATAAAACATTATCCAAAGTGAATGTGCTACTAGTCATTACGTGTTTGCACATATTACATGCCTCACACTTGAACATCCCTATTGATTTTCTCAGTGAATCTGGCTGGAATTTCAAAGAATCTTTTAAATTCAATCCACGCTTGAAGGTGACATTCGGTTTGTGACCGAGTTTTTTTATTAGAGAAGTGTTATTTTTCAATAAATTCCAATTTTTATTCAAAATATTAATACATTCTGAACTCAGTTTAGTGTAAACAGTGGTGAATGACACAACACTGTTTAAAAATTGAGTTGAAGTATTAGGTTGAATTTCGGGGAGAGAACACGTATTTAAACCTCTGTTTGACAGGTCACTTAGTTCACTGGCCTCAACAGTAGCAAGCCTTGACTCCAAAAGAGAATTGTCAATTCCTCCACTCTCCAAGTTGTCTAAGTCTTCTATAGGACCAGTACGATGAATAGCCAATAAAGGCCTAAAATAGTTGATTTCTCTTTTTAAATTGACCTCGGCTATGATCTCATCAATGAGCTCAACCGGGTAATCTCTCTTCAAAAAGGCTGATTTTAAATATAGACATTCATTGTCGAATTCGTTTTTGAGAGTTACAATCCGGGCCGCTCTAACCAGTTGTCCTTTTAAAACAGCTTTCTTCTGGTGGAATGGGTGACAACTTGAAAAGTGGAGGAATACAATATTTTGTATTTTGTCTTGGACCTAGCAAGAACATCCATTCATCATCATCAACTAAACTTGCCTGTCTGTAAGTAAGATTTAAGGATTAGTAACTCTTCCTAGATATAGTTAGGAATATAGTAAAGATTAGTGTAGATGTTTTCTGTATTTATTTGAGACTGTCCTGCATTATTATTTTTAAATGCTTCCTGTGATTTTGAACTCTGAAATAACTGTGTTTGTGTACTGTGTATTGTCTTGTTCTTTTATTGTTTGTTATTAAATATATTTAAAACTATCTTTGTGACTGATACTTGTGAGACATATTTAAGCTCTTAGAGTACTTGTATATCTATTTGGTGACACTGTACAGGCCACTGCTAAATAGCCTTACTTGTTCAGACTACCATTTGGATTAATAGTAACATTACACAGTAGGATTGGACACCCTTTGTTAAGGGCCTTAAAAGTAGCTGATAAGAGTGGTTGGTGGCAGTCGAAACTACCTTATAGTCTTGGCAGAAGGGTGCATAGCTAGTAAACCCGTGCCAGCCTTTCCCAGGAGTATTTGTGTGTGCTTGTATATAACTCAAACCTGAAAGAGTGTGTGTGTGTGTGTGTGTGTGTGTGTGTGTGTGTGTGTGTGTGTGTGTGTGTGTGTGTGTGTGTGTGTGTGTGTGTGTGAGTTTTTTGGGCAGGGACATGAAGCACTGGTTGGACAGAGAGAGTGCTGGAGGTTTTGGCTTGGCCACTCAGCTGAGATCTCAACCCTATACCTGTGCCAGTGGGGAGTCTTATTGGGGATCTGGAGAAAGAGGGAGAAACCAGTCCCAAACTGACTGTAGTCTTTGTGTGCTCTTAAGGGAAATTGCACTTTACTCTGTGTGTACTTGTCATCCTCCCAGTGTGTATATCCCTCACTGTTGCCAGTGGTGAGGATTGAGGCTCCTCAATTACTGGGCCACTGCAGGGGCATCACAATTACCTCATACCGGCCATCATTAAAGTTAATAAAAACTAGGTTTACTTTACAGGTTTAGGACCATCTTTAACACAAATGCTCAGCTGATGGTATCTCAGAGAGTTTCATTGCTAGTCCTGTTTTATGAAAGTGTTATATTCACTTTTCTGAAAAAAAAAGCCAAATGTCTACCATATGGTTACCGGTTATTCTGCCCAACAAAATACAAAGAATATGTCACTGTACATCTTTTTATATCTAAAGGTAACCACAGTTTCTATGGAAACTACAGTTTCTGCAACACTCCTTTACATATCTTTCCTACAGAAAGACCCTGCAAAAGTCTGACTTGTCATATAACTTGAAACATTTCTACAAGATCCATGCATACATACATTGATGTATTGTAGATGTCCATTGAGCAGATGGATTACTTTGTGACTATGACTTTGGCACTGCTGTACTGCTATTTTGAAACAGATAGTATAGTTTTACACAAAACTGCACAACAGGGTTCTGCTATAAAGTAAGCTAAATAACACATCAGGAAAAGAAACTCATGCTCTGTGTATGGATAATCTAAGCAGCTAATCCTAAATTCTACTACATTTGAAAGTCAAGTGTGAACTGTAATGTTTGTTCTTCTAACAGACAATTTCCTTTCCACAAATGTAAGTGTATGTGTACGTATATATAAATGCTTAGCACCTCCTTTCCTTTTTTTTTCCACAAGCTGCCTACTTAACATTCCTTGAAACTGTTTCATTTCTAATCCATGAGAACACTTTGAGAATAATGAGCTGTATTCTGTTCTTTGCCTGTATTCCCTTTTGTTATTGTGCTTTATCACGGACTCTGTCAGACACTGTCCTTGTACTTCTGCTGAGGATCATGTTCTATTCTTTGCCTGTATTCCCTTTTGTTATTGTACTTTATCATGGACTCTGTCAGACACTGTCCTTGTACTTCTACTGAGGATCATGGTGGTAGCAGGTTAAGAAAAGAAGACAAGACTTCCCTATTCACTGATCATATCCATTCATAGATCATACCTCTGATGTATGCACTGATATGTATCTATTCGTAGGTCATACCTCTGATATGTACACGGATACATATCCATTCATAGGTCATATCTGTGATGTATACACTGATACGTATCCATTCATAGGTTGTACCTCTGAAATGTACACTGATACATATCCATTCCTAGGTTGTACCTCTGATATATACACTGATACATATCCATTTATAGGTCGTACCTCTGATATATACACTGATACATATCCATTCATAGGTCGTACCTCTGATATATACACCGATACACATCCATTCACAGGTTGTACCTCTGATATATACACTGATACATATCCATTCATAGGTCATATCTCTGATATATATATATATATATATATATATATATATCTAGAGAAACATTTTGTGATTACATTCATAGGTTCTACCTTGATATATACACATACATATCCATTCATAGGTTGTACTCCTGATATGTACACTGATACTTATCAATTCATAGGTTATACCTCTGTTATATACACTCATACATATCCATTCATAGGTCGTACCTCTGATATGTATATATTTAGGGAAACATTTTGAGATTACATTCTCAGGTTGTACCTCTGATATATACACTGATTCATATCCATTCATACATCATACCTCTGATATGTACACTGCTATGTATCCATTCTTAGATTGTACCTCTGATATATACACTGATGCTTATCCATTCATAGGTCGTACCTCTGATATATATACACTAATACATATCCATTCATAGGTCGTACCTCTGATATATACACTGATAAGAATCCATTCGTAGGTTGTACCTCTGTTATATACACTGATACATATCCATTCATAGGTCATACCTCTGATGTATACACTGATATGTATCCATTTGTTGGTCATACCTCTGATATATACATTGATACATATACATTCATAGGTCGTACCTCTGATATATACACTGATACATACCATTCATAGGTTGTAACTGTGATATATACACTGATACATATCCATTCGTAGGTCGTATCTCTGATATATACACTGATACATATCCATTCATAGGTCGTACTTCTAATATATACACTGATACATATCCATTCATAGCTCATACCTCTGATATATACACTGATTCATATCCATTCATGGGTTGTACCTCTGATATATATACACTGATACGTATCCATTCATAGGTTGTACTCTGATATATACACTGATACGTATCCATTCATAGGTTGTACCTCTGATATATACACTGACACATATCCATTCATAGGTCGTACCGCTGATATGTAGACTGATATTTATCCATTTATAGGTTGTACCTCTGATATATACATTGATACATATCCATTCATTGGTTGTACCTCTGATATGTACAATAAACAAGTAATCTCTGTGGTATCCCCGAAGTCTCAAAACAACCCAATAAAGTGTAGTGAGTCCAAAAACAAAACAGTGTAACAAACTTCTCTGTGTGGAAGATTTTCAGTCCATATATTTCTAGTTAATCACTGTATATTAATCAGATCAGACAATAGTAGTAGAAGTAGCAAACGTAAACTCGTCTTAAGTCAAAACAAAACAAAACAAAAAGTAATAATAGAAAATATATAATTGTACAGCATTACTAAGTATTCAAAAGTAATCCAAGCAAGGCAGGCAGTCTGTTTCCAGTCGAAAATCCTTTATTAAGTACACAGACAAGCGATCCAAGTAAAACAAAAATAGAGTAATAATTTCCTCACAAGCTTTCTAAATATATATGCTTTTTATCAGGCATGGGAGTGGTTTATTGTGCTGTAAAACAAAGTGTTATTGGTACACATGTTAAATTCACATCCCTTCCCCCATCAGTGTGACATTTGAGCTGGTCCTGTCCTACTTAGTAGCTGTCATAATAATATATAACCCTTATGTACCTTAAATAAAATTTATAATGATGTGGTACCTCTTATTTAACCAAATTATTAAGTAGATTATTAAGTCTGTGATTTTATCCAAGACAATAACATGGCTGGAAATATATCAACCTTAGTTCATTTGGCAATCAAAAAATATATATAAATATATACATATACATTTTGCATGTAAAAATCAATTTCTATTTTCATAACCTATTGTTAACAAAGATCGCTTTCTTCCTTCTAGACTTCTTCAGGTCTGTGTACAAGAACTCTAAAAACCGATATAATTGTATAATTAGTTAGTATTGTTATTACCATCATTTTGAATAAAGTGGAAAAAAGAACCAGAAAAAAATAAAAATAAGAAAAAATGTATGTATGATGATGGAAACAAAATATACACTTAAATTTCAACTGATTTAAAATGGTATTTAAAACTAATTTGTAGAATAAAATAAAATAAAATACAATTAGTCATGTAAACAATGTGGCAATTTTCTAAGTTCCAGTGCACTTTTAATTGAACAGTAGTAGTTTAGTCCAGGCTTCCTAAAAGAGTTCAGCTTTAATTGCCACATGAGTTCATGTTTCTCCAGAATATTCGGGATGTCTCCTTCAAGATCACCCATGTCTATGCGATCCAGGATCTGGAACTTAAAACCTGTGTGTCTTTTATGAAGAGAAAGGTGTTTGGCTAGTGCATTATTTTTACATCCAGAGTGGATTTCTGACAGATGACATGACATCCTACGCTTGAGTTTATTTACAGTCTTGCCCACATAGAATGGATCACATTCATTGCACTGTGCCCTGTAAATGACTTTTGTAGTGTTACAGTCACCCCTGCACTGGTTTTAATGATCTTCTTTAAATAAGGGCAATAAAAACTATCATCTTGCTGTATAAATATACAAAATATACAATTAGTTTCACATCTTTTAGTGCTTTTCTCACATCTGATATGTACACTGATATGTGTCCATTCATCGGTTGTACCTCTGATATATACACTGATATGTATCCGTTCATAGGTCGTGCCTGATACATATCCATTCATAGGTCGTACTGCTGATATATACCCTGATAGGTATCTATTCATAGGTCATACCTCTGATGTGTACACATATGTATTTTTATTTTATCCTGGTTTATTTATTAAAGTGAATTCTTGATTTTATATACATTTTCATGTGTTTTATTATTTGTCCACCAGATGGTGTTAGACTAGTAAGACGATCACGTAGTTTTGAATCCACTCTTTCTGTATCTTGGTAACTAATTGAATCACTGATTTCATTGGTCTATTCAAACAGGAAAAGTTATTTAACTAGGTAACTAAGAGGTTTTTTTGCCCATCTGATGAAGTTCTATGAGATGAAAACGTAAGGGGAAGTGTTTTATCAGCGTTTATATTACTTGCGGCTGGGTGTTCCTTTTGCTGTGTTTGAACATTAAATCACTTGTGTGTTGGTACTGGTGGTCTCCAGTGCCTAATTTTGGATTACTCGTTATGTTTTGGGCACTTTTACCACATCTTTGCTGTTACATATCCATTCATAGGTCGTACCTCTGATATATACACTGATACGTTGCCATTCATAGGTCATACCTCTGATATATACACTGATATGTATCCATTTGTAGGTCGTACCTCTGATATATACACTGATACATATCCATTCATAGGTCGTACCTCTGATATATACACTGATACGTATCCATTCATGGGTTGTACCTCTGATATATACACTGATACATATCCATTCGTAGGTCGTACCTCTGATATATACACTGATACTTTACCATTCATAGGTCGTATCTCTGATATATACACTGATACATATCCATTCATAGGTCGTACCTCTGATATATACACTGATACATATCCATTCATAGGTCGTACCTCTGATATATACACTGATACGTATCCATTCATGGGTTGTACCTCTGATATATACACTGATACATATCCATTCGTAGGTCATACCTCTGATATATACACTGATACTTTACCATTCATAGGTCGTACCTCTGATATATACACTGATACATATCCATTCATAGGTCGTACCTCTGATATATACACACTAATACGTATCCATTCATAGGTCGTACCTGTAATATATACACACTGATACATATCCATTCATAGGTTGTACTTCTGATATATACACTGATACATATCCATTCATAGGTCGTACCTCTGATATATACACACTAATACATATCCATTCATAGGTCGTACCTGTAATATATACACTGATACATATCCATTCATAGGTCGTACTTCTGATATATACACTGATAAATATCCATTCATGGGTCATATCTCTGATATATACACTGATAACTATCCATTCATGGGTCGTACCTCTGATATATACACTGATACATATCCATTCATAGGTCGTACCTCTGATATATACACACTAATACATATCCATTCATAGGTCATACCTCTGATATATACACTGATACATATCCATTCATGGGTTGTACCTCTGATATATACACTGATACATATCCATTCCTAGGTCGTACTTCTGATATATACACTGATACATATCCATTCATAGGTCGTACCTCTGATATATACACTGATACATATCCATTCATAGGTCGTACTTCTGATATATACACTGATACATTTCCATTCATAGGTCGTACTTCTGATATATACACTGATACATATCCATTCATAGGTTGTACCTCTGATATATATATATATATATATATATATATATATATATATATATATATTTATTTAGTGAAACATTTTGTTATATATGATAAGGTCACAAGTCACACAATAACTTACCTAACCTTACAGTTCCAGGCATTATGCAATACTACACACCTGACCCAACATATTCTATTTATTCATTTTACTTTTTTTTACTCTTCTTAACATACTATTACTGAAACAAGATAATTTTTTTAATGAAAGAACTTACTGTGCACTGGCATTTGGATAATAACGTTTCTATTTTTTTTGGTAGACATGACCATACCTTTCTCATGGTATTATTAAAATATCCAGCTATTTTTGGCTCGTTACATTTCCCCCAAAAAGTTCTTCCATTGACATCAAATTAGAGGTGTTCTGCCCTTCTGCCTCCAGACTCACCTTGTTAGTATTTTTGTCACATCTATTTTCAGAAGGTTTTACTTCGACCTTTAACTTCATTAAAGTGCTTCATAACAAAACACTTATTACAAAGGTAACAAAACAGGTAAAAGCAAATCACAAAGAATATATGAATAAATAAAACAGAGTAAGAAGCACTTATAAATGTAACAGACTAAGTAAAATGTTAAAGAGTAAAATACAATTAAATGCTAATATAATCTCACACCATCAAAGGCTGTTTCAATAAAATCAATTTTTAGTGATTTTCTTGAAGCTTATGAGTTCATAGATTCATAGAAGGTTACTAGGCTAATGGTCCTGGAGCCCTTACAAATCTAGCCATAGTTATCCCGAGTGGCCCCAATTGTCATTGGTTAGGTGAGTGAAGTTTGCAGAGGTGAGGGTCGTAATAATGACTTCCTCTGTCCTGGAGGGATATAGCTGTCACCCTAGGAGTTACTTTGTAGTCACTCATCCATTATTCTAGGTTGCATTTGAAGAGTTTCAGGTAGGCGCTCTATTCATGGGAATCGGAAGCTTGTTCCAGAGAAGTGGCAGTCTATGGGAGATGAATCTTTCTCCAGCATGACCTGTTCATGTTGGAGGCAAGGTTAAGATCCCTGGAGTGAGTGACCCTTGTGCAGTTTGATTTACAAATGTGTAGCATTCCCATCAGGACCGGGTCAGAGACAGGCACAGGTCACACCTTAGAAACCTGTAAGAGACAGAATACAGTGACAGGGCTTTCACTCTTTCCGTATAAGAGTTGTTTTGTGTACCCTGTAATTTCTTTATGAGAAACCTCGGTGGTCTCTCCAACTATTGCAGGTGTCTGGTGAGGTACATACAAAAGGGAGCGCTGTACTCAAGTGTTGATCTGATGAGGGACGAGTATCATGGAGTTATACCATCCTTAGATCTAGAAGTGATGCCTTTACTTATAAGATGTGCCACATAGGTTCATAGATTCAAAGGTAGGTACTAGGCTATCTGTCCGAGGGCATTTATAAGCCTAGCCAGAGTGTGTCAGCTTTCACCACCCCATTGATTAATTAACTGATCCTCTGTCAAGTAGAGCCAATGAAGTGATCCCTGGGGTAAATTTTCTGTTTCCCATCCACTCGTCAAGGTTTCTCTTGAAGAGTGTTAGTGAGGGGCTCTGCCTGATGTAATTTGGAATTTTGTTCCAAAGCATGGGGCGTCTCTGTGACAGGAACTATCCCTCCAGCATGTTCTATTTATTGTTGTGGCGAGGTTTAGCTCACTAGAGCTTGTGGCTCACAGTGACTTGGATTTCTTTTGATGGAGCATGTCCATCAATTCTGAGTTGGACATGGCTTTGTAAGTCAGGCAGAGATCACCTCTGAGTAAGCGATATGCCACTGAGTACAGCCAGAGTTTTTTCAGTCAGGCTGCATAGGACATATGTTTGAGACCAGTAATCCTCTTGGTGAGGTACTTTTGTGGTCTTTCCAGCTGTTGGAAGTGTCTTGTGAGGTACATCCCAAATGAGGCATTGTACTCTATGATGGGTCTGATGGGTGATGAGTAGAGGGGCACTATAACCTCTTTATTTCTAGATGCAAACCCCATAGTAATTAGATGGGCCAGCTAGAAGGATTTCCTAACTACTTTGGCAATATGATTGTCAAAGGAGAGATTACTGTCTACCTGGATCCCCAGATCTCTTATTACCTCTTTTGTATTAAGGGGGCTGCTGCCTATGTGGTAATTCATGGGTGTTATGTTTTTCCCAAACAGGATGACTATGCATTTTTTGGCATTTAGCTTGAGGCCATGACTTTGACACTAGGTGGCTGTCTCAGTAAGGCCCTTTTGGAGGATGTCTGAGTCAGCCTGAGAGTCAATTATGTCTCTCAGTTTGCAGTCATTGGCGAACTTGGTTAGCCATAGTCCTCCTGTGTTTGCCTGTACTTCTTTGAAGTATATGCCGAACAGTAGGGGTCCCAGGACTGAGCCTTGCGGGACACCACTTGTGACTGGTTTAGAGTCGGACCTGGAGCCCGCTGTAAACCAGTTGGCAACCCATCTCATAGCATGGGGTTTATGTTCAGGCTGGTGAGTTTTTCTGTAATACCAGAGTGGGGAATGGTGTCGAAAGCCTTGGCGAGGTCAAGGTAGGCTGTGTGAACCACCTTTCCCTCATCTATGGCATTGGTGACTGTCTCAAAGAAGTCAACCAGATTTAGTAGGCATGATCTGCCCTTAACAAAGCTGAACCGGGTCGGGTCAAGTGTTTGGAGATTACCAATGTCTTTGTTAATGAGTTCCATGATGATGCGCTCCATACCCTTGCAGATCAGGCTAGTCAGGCTTATGGGGTGATAGTTACCAGGGTCAGTTGTGGCCCCTCCTTTGTGGAGAGGAATAACCATTGCTGTGCACCATTCTATGGGCACGTAGCCTGTGGAGAGGCTGAGGTTGAACAATGTGTTTAGGTGGGGGGTTAGTGCATTCTATAGTTTGTGCAAGACACAGCCTTGGACACCATCTAGTCCCACTGACGCTGTGTTTTTGGCTTTTGAAAGGGCTGTTTTTATCTGTGCATCTGTGATTTTTGGGACACTACACTTTTCCAGTATTGTTGTGGGCCCTTTTGGAGGTGAGGGGGGGTGAAGTTTGCACTGAATCTATCTGCCAGGATGTTGGCAATATCAGTAGGTTCAGTATATTTGGTGCTATTTTGCACTAGTTCAGTGCATATCTGTGAGTTGCCACTTAGATTATTAACATAGCTAAAAAAGGCTTTGTGGTTATCTTTTGAATCCTTGGCTATTTTTCTTTCAAAGTTAGCCTTGGACATCAGTTTCTTGCTGATACTGATCAGGGATGTCTTTCCTTCTTGGGATTTGCTTTTTTTTCTGAACTAGTTTCCTCCTTCTATTGTATAACCTGTTTATTGCAGGGGTCCACCAAACTGGTTTCCTTCTCTTAGAGGATTGAGTCTTGGTTTTGCTAGGGATGGCACAATCCATGCATCCTTGTAGGTGCTCATAGAGTGCATTTGTAAAGGTTTCTGCGTCTTGGGCAGCGTTATACTTTAGCGTGGGGGCTGTGAAACTTACCACCTCTGTCTTAAGTAAGGTGAAGTTTGCTTTAGAAAAGTTTTTTACTGTGGTTTCCTTAGTTGGGGGTGGTGGTGGGGTGTGGACATCCAGAGTGATTAGTTTATGGTCTGATCTAACCAGTGATGGGTTGACCTCTGGTGTGGAACACCTGTCGCTCATGTTGGTGATGACCAGGTCCAATATGTTTTCACCTCTGGTAGGGGAGTTTACCAGCTGATCCAGGGCATTTGAGTTGATGAATTCCAGGAAGCGCTGGGCCTGGGAATTTGTACTTGAGTAGTTTTTCCAGTGAATGGTAGGGTAATTGAAATCGCCCAATATCAGGGTGTTTGGTAGGACCTTCATGTTTTCCAGTGTCTCCAGAAAGGTGGAGTGGTGGTCCTGGGTCATGGAGGGTGATCTGTAGCAGGCCACAATTTGCACTGCAGATTTGCCCGATGTTAGTTGAACATGGATGATCTCAGAGGTATCATGCTGAACCACTAACCTGGAGGTGTAGGTATCCTTGATGAATATGGATACACCCCCTCCTTTTGTGTTTTGGTCCATGTTCTGTGGCTGAAACGTGTGGTATGTGTTGTAGCCCAGTAGTGATGTGGTGCTCTCTGGAGTCTTGAACCAGGTTTCAGTTACTGCAAAGATGTCAACGTTCTCCATACAGAGGAGTACTTTGAGCGCGTGCATTTTAAGATTTAAACTCCTGGCGTTGAGTAGCATAACCCTCAGTTTTTTGTTAATTGTGCTGTTTATGGAGGTGGGTTTGACTTTTGAGCCTTGCCTAAAAAAGGCACTATGGGGGCAGCAAGAGCCTTGGCCAGTTTTCGAAAGCCTAGGGGTGACAGGTGCAAGCCATCACTTGCGAAGCAATGCGGCTTGTCGAGCATGTCATCCCAGGCTGACAGACACTGGATCCTCTTTGAATGACACCAGAAGCTTAGCCAGTTGTTGAAATTGATCATTTTTTCTTTATACTGAGGTATCATTCTGGGTGAGGGCAGGATGCTACTCAGGGTCAGGGTCATACCAGCCTGGGCTACATGATCAGAGAGCTCTTCCATGTCTCTTTTCATGTAGTCCAGGGAGGTACATCTCAGGTCATTCACACTAACATGAACAATGACATAATCATATTTGTACTTGTTCTGCAGTGACCTGAGTGCTTGTGTTATGTAAACCAAAAGTATATGGTGCAATAGTGCTCAAGATAAACCAATGAACCAAATAGAAAAACACTATTGTTGCGAGTCCAAAATCTTCTTTAATAAATCACAGAAATTAAGCGCTTTCGTCAAATAAACTTGACTTCATCAGAATTCACTACAACTACTATAAAACCACTTTTATACAGTTGATTTGCCTGTGACTGGCTAAAACACACACAGTAATTGATAACAATTAAAACAATTATTATTTAAAAGTGTCAACCAGTGCCTTAAACTAAGGCTAATCAAATAAATGAAATTTTGTGTTTTCTCTGTTACCCTCAATACATTGCTTCATTTGTAAAGAGTTGTTACAAAAAGTTTATAAACAGAAATGAAAGCAGCAAAAACAAATAGAGAATTGAATAAAATACAATTCCTACAGAAAACTGCTTAAATGTGTTCTGCTTTTTCTTTTAAAATGGGAGCCAAATTTAAATGGTCATTCAAGCCAGGGGGAAATTAGCTGCCAAGCTCAGTTGCCATAATAATTCTTTCTTGTACAATATATTTTGCCAGTCTCCACCCCTGGCTTCCAAATTGACTATGTCAACAATAGCAGATTTACAACCTGTGTAACCATTACATGTTATACTATGTTTGTACAGAGCATTTGTATCCCTATGATTTTTTATATCATATAAGTGCTCTTATATTCTTGTCTTAAGGGACCGTTCCATTTTCCTAATATAAAAGGAGCTACAGGTATTGCACCTAGCGATATACACTAACTTATTTGTATAACAATTACATTTCCTCAGGTAAATAACACTTTTGTTTTTATTTTCGAAACAAATCCTACTCTCCTGTAAAATATAAGAACAGTAATTACATCTGCACAGGGTCTACTGCCATTTATTATTTCAGTTTGTACAAGGTGGTTGTGCCTGTTTTCTAGAATTTTCTTGATATTAAACCCATTTTTTGTGGTAAACACAGGCTTTTCCCCCACCACTTGATAAACTTCATGATCCACTTTGAAGATGCTCCAATTCTTGTATAAAACTTCTTTAACTTGCTGATATAGAGGACTAAACTGTATAATGCATGTCTTTCAAAGTTTAGTTCCTTTACTTTCTCCACATTGTCCTCAGGGTCTGCGTTTTTATCCAAACCCTTACCTAATAAAGGGATATATTTTTCCCCCATTCCTTATAAACTTCTTTAAGCGTCTTATCAACTAATTCTAAGGGGTACTCTCTATCCAAAAACATGCTATTTAAAAATTCAAATTCAGGTAATACATCTTCCCTTGAAGAGGTCAAATTCAGGTAATACATCTTCCCTTGAAGAGGTCATCCTGGCTACCCTGATGGCCTGTTCTTTAATAATACTTCTCTTTTGTGCTAAGGGGTGATAACTGTCAAAATGTAGATAACTGTTACAAAAAGTTTTTGTATGAAATATTCTGGATATAAATTGGTCTTTACCTTTAATAATTTTTGTATCTAAGTAACTAATTTCATGGGAATGAAATTGAAAAGTGAATTTTAGAAATCCAGTAGTCTCTTTAAGGTATTGGATGAAAGCAGGGATACTTTCTGCTGTTCCTTACCACAAGATAAAAAATATCATCCAAAAACCTACAATTGTAAGAAATACTGTCATAAAATTCACTTTTAAACACATGTTCTCTTTCCCATCCCAACAACACAAGGATAGCATAGGTTGGGGCGCATGCTGCTCCCATAGCTACACCCCTAACCTGTTGAAAATATTCACCCTCGAAAAAGATGTAATTATTTTCCAGAACGAGTCCCATTATTTCACAAATTAGGTTAACTTCATCACTATCTAAATGGGACAAACTGAATAGTGTCTCCTCAAAATAAGCTAAACCTTCATGTTTGGGAATATAGGTGAACAAATCTGTTACATCAGTAGTCAAAACATACCCTTTCGCACTCCAAAGGTCATTCTTAAGTTGACCAAGAAAATCCCATGAATCCTTAACCAAGTGTGGACATATATCAACTACATGTTTAATTTTCCTGTCCACAAATACTGATAAATTGTGGGTTTTGGATCCAGCTGCTGCTACAATTGGTCTAAAAGGTGGCTGTTCTAGACTTTTGTGTACTTTAGGTATGCCAAAGATTACAGCAATTTTGGGGTGACTATTCAATAAAAAATCATAAACTACCCTTGTGATCCTTTGATCCATCAAATATTCGTACACAAAAACTATCAATTCTCTGATAAGCTATGTGAATCTGTTTTTTTTAACAAGGAGAGTAGTTTGTGTTATTAAACAAAATAGACTGCATAATATTAGTATAATCTACACTATTGTATAGTACAATACCACCCCCTTTATCGGGTGTCATAACACATACACTTTTATCATTTCTTAAATTCTGCAATAAGTTTCTTTCTATATTGCTAAGATTATGGAACATTTTTTTGTGTTTACCCCAAATTTTATAAATGTCATCCTTTACAACCTTCTCAAATGTGTTAATAAGAGCATGTAATGGGGGGTTATAAGTACTTCTTTTTTTAAAAACTTCTCTTTGCAAATATATATCACCCTTCTCAGTCTTAGCATGTATAAGTTTTAAATTTAATTTCCTTAAATAAAGATGTAAGTCCACTAAAGTATCAGCAATATCAGGGGTCTTGGTGGGTACAAATTTAAAACCCTTTGAAAAAAGGGAAAAATGTTCTGGCAAAATTTCCTTATCGGTGAAGTCATAAATATTAAACCCATTTAAAGAATACTGTATTGGGTTAGGTAAAACAGTTTTATCAGAACTTTTACTGAAATCCACTAACACTGGGATGTACCCCTGTATTTCTGTGCCACCTTGTTGTAGATTGTAAAATTTGCTTGTTTGCGACTTGCTATTTTTTTGGAGCATCTGGGCAGGGGAACATCCTGATACTCAAAGCGGGGTTCCTCCTCCCCTTCATTAAACTGTTCTTCCTCATCTATAATCTCCAAGTCAAAACATGTTCATCAACTACACCATAAGAATAATAAACATTCCCTGAGTCACAAACAATAAGTTTCTCAGTTGGGTATACATTTCCATATTTGTACTGTTTTACATCTCTATCCAACTTTTTAACTTTTTTACTAAAACACTATCACATTTTCTATCTACCCTGTTTAATATTTTATTGTATAAGCCCTGATATTGTTCAAATCAGTTAAAATCATCTGATTTAAATTATCCACCTCCTTTTGCAAGTTGACTTCCATTTTTTCATACAATGTTATAGTCTTGACAATTAATTCAAGCCCCCATTTATCAAACATAGTAGTTAGTTCACAAATATTTTCCTTACTATAATAAATACCAAAAGGAAATTTAAAAATTCTCAGACCTTGCGGTACAATTTTCTTCTTAATACATTCATTTAAACAGCACATTTCTATTTGACACAGTTTATATTTAAAAAGTCTTTTCTCAAAGGCATAAATCATGTCCTTTAAGGATTTAAAATAATTGGAAGCTTTCTCTTTTCCATTAGGAGCCGTTTGATAATCACAAACTGCTCCTGCGAAGGAATAATGTTTCTTTATTATGCCTCCATATGACTGATGAAAATGTTCAAGGTTGCCATTCAAACCGTTCAAGTTAGGGTTCTGTTTAGACCCTGACGATATAAAGGTGTCACAATTTACTATTTTGTCTCTATTTTTGGAACAGTTCAAAACTCTCCCTCCATCTTTACAACAACAGTTTTTTTTCATGACAAACATTGGTGTACTGAGTTTTAGTATTGGAACATTTCATACCTTTGCTGGTTAAATAGTTAGTTCGGCCTCCATTGGAAGTTTCCCTCTCGCCGTTTGTATTTCCAAGTTCAATAACTGCTTCCATATGTACCGCACAGTTAGAACGGCCGCTTGTTTTGGCCGGAAAAGAAGCTGAACTGTTGCCTTCCTCTGAAGGTAAATTTACAACTGGGAGACCCCTTCCGGTTCAGTTTGATGTACTTGTGCAACCGCAACAAGTGACCTACGTTGGTTAAGGTGGAAAGTGGGAGTAGCAGGACTAACAGCATCATTGGACTTGTGCGTTTTACGATGATCCTCCTTAACAGAGCTGGAACATGGCGAAGAACGCTAAAACCCACAATGTGGCTGTGAAAGCAATTCAATGAGCCAAGTTAGCTCCCCTTTTAACTCGGCTACATCTTTTTTTACTGCCAAAAGTTCAGCATTTTGTCCTGAATCCAAGATGGGCGAAAAGTTTATAGAATTTTCGGACTGCATAACAACAAGCACCACAAAAAGTAGACAAATAAACCAAAAGTATATGGTGCAATAGTGCTCAAGAAAAAACAATGAACCAAATAGAAAAACACTATTGTTGCAAGTCCAAAATCTTCTTTAATAAATCACAGAAATTAAGCGCTTTCGTCAAATAAACTTGACTTCATCAGAATTCACTACAACTACTATAAAACCACTTTTATACAGTTGATTTGCCTGTGACTGGCTAAAACACACACAGTAATTGATAACAATTAAAACAATTATTATTTACCAGTGCCTTAAACTAAGGCTAATCAAATAAATGAAATTTTGTGTTTTCTCTCTGTTACCCTCAGTACATTGCTTCATTTGTAAATCCTACTCTCCTGTTCTTATATTTTACAGGAGAGTAGGATTTGTTTCGAAAATAAAAACAAAAGTGTTATTTACCTGAGGAAAGGTAATTGTTATACAAATAAGTTAGTATATATCGCTAGGTGCAATACCTGTAGCTCCTTTTATATTGGGAAAACGGAACGGTCCCTTAAGACAAGAATATATGAGCACTTATATGATATAAAAAATCATAGGGATACAAATGCTCTGTACAAACATAGTATAACATGTAATGGTTACACAGGTTGTAAATGTGCTATTGTTGACATAGTCAATTTGGAAGCCAGGGGTGGAGACTGGCAAAATATATTGTACAAAAAAGAATTATTATGCCAACTGAGCTTGGCAGCTAATTTCCCCCTGGCTTGAATGACCATTTAAATTTGGCTCCCATTTTAAAAGAAAAAGCAGAACACATTTAAGCAGTTTTCTGTAGGAATTGTATTTTATTTAATTCTCTATTTGTTTTTGCTGCTTTCAGTTGTGTTTATAAACTTTTTGTAACAACTCTTTACAAATGAAGCAATGTATTGAGGGTAACAGAGAGAAAACACAAAATTTCATTTATTTGATTAGCCTTAGTTTAAGGCACTGCTAAATAATAATTGTTTTAATTGTTATCAATTACTGTGTGTGTTTTAGCCAGTCACAGGCAAATCAACTGTATAAAAGTGGTTTTATAGTAGTTGTAGTGAATTCTGATGAAGTCAAGTTTATTTGACGAAAGCGCTTAATTTCTGTGATTTATTAAAGAAGATTTTGGACTCACAACAATAGTGTTTTTCTATTTGGTTCATTGCTTGTGTTATGTGGCAGATTCTGGCTCCCGACAGGCAGCTAACAGTAACCTTCTGCTTGTCCAGCCTAGAGAGTGGGACGTCAGTGTGCCTGACTATAGAGTCACCTATTACTAGTGTGTTAGGTATGTTATTTCACCTTAAGGGCTGTGATTGTTCGGTGCACTGATTTTGTGTTTTATGTGTTATCACGTTTGTGACGGGAAGTGCAGGTTCTTTGGGTATCTGCTTTTGAGGTCTCTGATGCTTTTGCAGGTTTTTATTTAGAGCCTCCGAGTATGATTTTGTGTATTTATGTGTATTTTTTGCCAGTGCTGTTTTAGTAGGTTTGTGTGCGGCTGGAGTTGTGGTGCAATTGTTAACCTTCTCCTCTTGATAGAAGGATTTCCTTACTACTGTGGATACATGGTGGTCAAACATCAGGTTGCCATCAGCCCAAATACCCAGATCATGTACCACTGGATTTACACTTAGGGGGGGTGCTGTCTATATTGTAATTAGCAGGGATGTCAGCTTTCACAAAGGGAATAAGAATGCATTTTTTGGCAATTAGTTTAATCCATTGCTTTGGCACTAATCATTTTTCTGTGTTAACCCTGTCTACAGTATATTAACATTGTTGGAGGACTCGGTCATTGCAAACTTGGTCAGCCATAGGCCTTCTGAGTTTGCATGGACTTCTTAGAAATAAATTCTGAGCAGTAAGGGGCCCAGCATAGAACCCTGTGGTACGTCACTGATGACTGGTTTCTTGCTAGAGGTAAAGTCACCCACTTTGACAATATGTTTCCTGTTAGTAGGACAGTTGGTTACCCTTCTGGTAATGTAGGGGTTAATTCACAGTTGGGAGAGTTTCTCAATAATACCTGAGTGAGGGATTGTGTCAAATGCCTTGGTTAAGTCAAGATAGGTAATATGTACTGTCTTTCCCTCCCTCATCCAGGGTCTTGTTAACGTTCATGAAGAAGTCAACCATGTTTAACAGCATGATCTATCTTTAATGAATCAGAACTGGTTGGGTCCAGAGTTTGGAGATTACCTATTGTTAGAAAAATATGTATTTGAACATGTATAAAGTGCTAGTTTAAAAGCAAATAGTATATAATGCATTTTATTCTATTTACAATATGGCAATAAGAATGATTTTACATGTAATTGCTTGAAGCGTTGGAGCTACAGTGTATTTGAACTCTGACCCTGGCAGTAGCCAGCTCAGCAAGCTTATGTTTTTCACTAATGATTATCTGCTGGGTCAGGAAATTAAATGTATAAAGCATTGAAAATCTTCCTTCCTCTGGGATAATTGGCCTTGTGAATGTTACCAAAGATAAGACACAGCTGCTGAAGTAATGTTGCAAGAAGAACAAAGAAGTGTATTACAAGACTGAACCAACTATTGTATTCAAGCAGGCCTGAAACCTTGAAGGAGTAACATTTACAGAAAGACATTATAACTGACCAGATGCTTTGCAAGGCTGTATTATTCCCATGGGAAAACTTTTTAAAATGTATAACATCAGCTTTTCTTATGAATAGAATATTGTAGACCATAGTGATGTAGGTGCCCTGTGACTAACCACGTCAGTAAGGTGGGGACAGCTTGAGTGTTAAACCTATATAAAATTGTGTACTTCCTGCATCATGTCAGACAAAACTCTGTACTTGTATGGTTTTTTGCCTCCTGGTGTACACTAGTAAACTTTTGCATCTGAGCCTCCTGTGTTGTTATCATTGTTTTTATTTAACAGTTTGGTCCTTCGGACCGGAAGCCCTCAGACAGCTACATATCAGAGTGTACCGGTGGTCGAATACTGCGCAGGAGAAGCTAACGAAACGGTTCTTCTTGAAATACAAAGACCTCCGACTGAATTGTCGTTTTGAGAGGCTGGCCACTTTCTGATCTGCGGCCGAAGAGCGGTCTCGAACTGGTCGACTCAGGAGGCTCAGGTAGGAAGATATTTGCCTTTTTTCTGTTTTAGATCAGGGACTAGGTTGCAGTAAATACTATTGTCAGAAGATTTGTTATACAGATCAGGGACAAAAAGGAAATTACTGTATATTTTGTCAGGGATCAGGGAAACAGAATAAGGTAGGCAGTTATTCTAGATAAACTGTAAGGAACTGAAATACCACGTGGTGAAAAGGGTTACGTAACATTTTCTTTTAGAATGGGAAATCAGTGCACTAAAACATCGCGAGATCCGCCCCTAACTGAAGACGCAAAATATATGCAATTACAACGGGCTGATAATGTAAGGTATTATACAAAATGGGTTAATAAATACAGATTTGACGGTAAATTAAATAAAATTTCATTAGTTAAACTTTTAAAACAGCTTAAATCTGACGCAGAAGGTCAGGCAAAAAACAACAGCGATTAGGCATTCCTCAGGCACACAGGTGGATTGAGGAGGTAAACCGAAGGGAACAAAAAACTAAAAATGCTAAGACGTTATTTTTAGATAAAGAGGATAATAATACAGTAATAGCGACGGCCCCTCCTCCGATGCCTTTTTCAGGATATGAAGCAGGAGGACAAGCTGGTCCACCTCCACGTTATCCTGACGTCACAAGAACACTAAAACCATTTGTTAGAGATCCTATTGAAACTAGGTCCCGGACACATAAAACACTTGGGGACATAGACTTATATCAAGTAGGGAGAAACACACTAGACGAGAGTGAGGAAGAAATCTGTCCACTAATCAAGGTACCAAATCCTCAGGCAGGACAGGAAGGGCAGGACCCAACTCTTCTAGTATACAGACCATGGACACCGGAAGATATTCGGAAAGCTACAGAGGGAATCCCTCATCCAAAAGTTAATTACACAAAGTTTTTACAAGATTTACAAGGTATGAGACTAAGTTACCACTTGAATGGGGAAGAAGTAGAAAAGGTAGTTAGACGGATTGTGGGTCCAGACTGGCACATGATTTGTGGCACCTGGAATCCTCGTAATGCAGAGCTTAAACCACTCCCACATAGTGACGCAGAACTAGACAACAGAGTGAAAGGTCTTACAGACCGAATTTCTGAAAAATGGAAACCTAGAGTAGATTGGACTTGCATTAATCAATGCATAAAACAAGAGAATGAAACTGTAGATGGGTACTATGGTAGATTATTAGAATGTTTCAATAACCATAGTGGTATGGCTGTTCCTGAAAATCAGACACATGATACCTCGTATGAACAGCAACTGAAAAATGCGTTTTTGAAAGGTTGCATTGCACTTATCAGTAGCTTTATTACAAAGCATATGATAGATCATCGAACAAGTAGGCTACAAGCCTTACTTGAATATGCTAGATATGCTGAAAGACACTTTAATAGTAAAAAGAAAAAGAAGACACAGGTCTTCACAGCTGAAGACGGAGCTGAGGTCTTTGTAGTACAGTCAGGTAAAAAGGGTAAGAAAAATACCCAGGGAAATAGACAATCTGACAAAAGGTCAGAAGATTTTGAAGAAAGAAAAAGGAAAGGTGAGTGCTTTAAGTGCGGAAAGAAAGGACATTTAGCGACAGATTGCAGGCTAAATAAAAAGGTGACTACAGAAAGCAAGGGTGATGAGGACTGACTATATGATAGTGATGAAAGTCAAAAATCATCAGGAAAGGCTAACAAACAAAGGACAAATGTAAATGTAGTGGAAGGAACAGAGGAAGTGCAAGCAGATGTAGAGGATGAAGAAAGTGAAATTTTAGATTTGGCATTACTGAGCTTGGAGCTCTATCTGGCAAACACAAAACCGGAAGTTACACTTCTGGTGGAAGGAAGGGAAGTGAAATTCCTGTGTGACTCAGGAGCGTCACGAACTTTGATACACCCCTCAAAGTTACCAGAATATTCCGAATCACCTGATTATATATTAGTGAAAGCAGCAAATGGACAGCTATATAGGGAGCCGCTCTCCCATGATATAGCAATAACTGACCCTGTTTCAGGCATGACTCAGAAAAGTAAAATTGTAGTTTCTGCAAAATGTCCAGTAAACTTACTGGGAAGAGATCTTATGCAGATATTTGGCATAGCGGTGGTTCCCACTATGCAGGGTATGGAGGCACAAAGACAAATGGATATGTTTGTGGTGCGACCGGAGGGTGACACTTTTTACTGGTACAGCCAGGACCTAGTTACGACTGGTCCAGGGGCAGTAACCGAGGAACTGATGAATGTAGCCATCAGTAAGGCCCCCTCCCTTGACACTGACCAACAGCATTTGTTACACTGTACTCTATACTACTGTAGCATGCCAGGACCTGACAAAGAATATAAGCAAGAATTATTCAAAAATCCTGCTAACAGATTAGTATTACGAACCTTGTATTGGGATACTGAGGGAAACAGTGTGGTAAGCTATTCATTACCTCAGGAATTCATGACACTGTACAAATCTAATAGACTACCACATGTTAGCTGGACAAAAAGCAAGAATGTGAAATGGGCGGACTTAGGAGAAAAAGTAACAAGATGGGAAAAACAAGCTGATTTAGAATTATCAGAACAGGGAATAAAAAAACAGAAATTGAATTGGCTAACACAGACACATCCAGCTGTACACTTACAAACTAGTGAAGACAGCTGATTAGCATTCTTATTAGAAGAAGAAGAAAAAGCCCTGTGTGATATACCAAACATTCTTTGGTCAACATATCAGACCAAAGGCAAATCAGATGTAGGACTTATTCAAACAGCAGGACCAGTAACTATTACACCAAAATCAGCATTTAGACCACAGAAAAGACAATACCCCTTGAGGAAGGATGCAGAGCAAGGAATCAAGCCTATAATAGCAGCATTACTCAAGGCAGGAGTAGTGGTAGAATCTCTTGATTCACCATGTAACACCCCTCTATTTCCTGTTAAAAAAGCAAACGGGGAGTGGCGGATGGTACAGGATTTACAAGCTGTAAACAATGCAATAATACCCAGAGCACCTACGGTGCCAGACCCACACACCTTGTTGAATGATTTGAAGCCACAACAAAAATATTTCACTGTGGTAGATATAAGCAATGCTTTCTTTTCAATACCTATACATCCTGATAGCCAGTATTGGTTTGCATTTACATTTCAGGGTAAAAGATATACCTATACTCGGCTACCGCAGGGATATTGTGAAAGTGCAACGATATTTGCACAAGAAATGGCAAGCAACCTGGCAGGGTTTACCCCACCAGGAGGTAGTCAGATTCTATTTTATGCAGATGACATTTTGCTAGCAGCCCCTACCCAGCAGCAATGCAGGGAGGATACGATAGCATTATTGAAATTTTTAGCAGCACAAGGACGCAAAGTAAATAAAAGTAAGTTACACCTTTGGAGAAAACAGGTTAGATACCTAGGATATGTAATATCCAATGAAGGTAGAATATTGGACGAAGACAGAAAAACAGCAATTTTACAGGCACCTAAACCAGCAACCAAGAAGGAAATTATGTCCTTCTTGGGAACGACTAATTTTTGTCGAACCTGGATATCAAATTATGCTTTAGAATCTGCTCCACTGGCTGATTTAATATATAAAACACCAATGGCAGCACAAGATGTATTACAATGGACACCTGAAGCAGAAACAGCTTTCTGCAAACGAAAACAATTGATAGCGTCATCATTAGTTTTAGGACTTCCAAATTACCACAAAAGATTTTTTCAGACCGTAGATTGTAAACAGGGATACATGACGTCAGTTCTGATGCAACAGCATGGGGGTAAGCAATGCCCCATAGCTTACTATTCATCACAGTTAGAACCAGTGGCACGATCGTTGCCTCACTGTGTGCAAGCAGTAGTCGCAGCTGCAATGGCAGTACAGGCTTCGGCCTCAGTGGTATTATTCCACCCTCTCACACTGAGAGTGCCTCATACAGTCGCGATAATTTTACTGGAAGAAAAAATAGCATATCTATCTCCTGCTAGTCATCTTTCTTGTATGACCATACTGCTGAGCCAACCTCATATGGTAATTGAACATTGTACAACATTAAATCCATCAACGTTACTTCTAACTACTGTGGATGGCACACCACACAGCTGCCTGCAGGAAATTGAACAAATAACTTTGCCCAGACAAGACCTCACTGATATGCCCTTGGATGATGCCGAGGTGACATTTTATGTGGATGGATCATGCAGAAAGGGTCCTACAGGGAAAAATCTAGTAGGATATGCAGTAGTCACAGATACAGAGATCTTAGAAGCCCAACCATTGCAGCATAACCTATCTGCTCAAGCAGCAGAACTGATAGCCTTAACACGGGCTTGCACTCTAGCGAAAGATAAATGTGTGAACATATATACTGACAGTCAGAATGCTTTCTCTACAGTGCATGTTTTTGCACAACAATGGAAAAATAGGGGAATGATAACATCTAATGGTAAACCGATTAATCATGCGCAACTTATTTTGAACTTGTTAGATTCCATTCAGTTACCTACTAAAGTAGCTATTTGTAAATGTTTAGCTCATACAAAACAACAGGATAGAATTTCAAAAGGAAATGCAAAAGCTGATGCAGCTGCAAAGCAAGCAGCCTCAGACTCAGAAACTTTACTTTTAACTGAGGAATTACAGCCCTCTGAGATTTTAGATCTAGAAATGTTAAAAACCATGCAGACACTAACTACGAAAGCAGAGAAACAAAAATGGGAGAAATGAGGTGCAATCCTCGAAAATGGACTGTATGTCTCCAAAGAGAAAAAAACAATATTGCCATCTAATTTATTTAGATATGCAGCTTTGTTGAGCCATGGGCAGTGCCATGTCTCAACAGGGGGGATGGTACAGTTAGTAAATCGAATATTCCAAACATATGGATTCACAAACTATACACAAAAATTTTGTGCAGCATATCCTATCTGTAACAAACATCATGCACAAGGGGCATTCAAACCCAAGCAAGGGAGTTTTCCTATACCACCATATCCGTTCCACACTATTTGTATGGATGTCATAGAACTGAATAAATGTGAAGGGAAAAAATACTGTTTAGTAATTATAGATATGTTTTCCAAATGGGTAGAAGCTTTTCCAACTAAAAATCTGGATGCAGCAACAGTGGCAAAGGCCCTAATAAAAGAAATAATTCCTAGATTTGGCATACCGGAACGAATCTATAGTGACAATGGGACACATTTTGTTAATCAGATGATTCACCAACTTGGGAGATTCTTTGGGATCTCCTTGAAGAATAATTGTGCTTACCACCCACAGTCTGCAGGACTGGTGGAAAGGTACAATGGAATTTTAAAAAGCAAGTTGAGGAAGTTAGTAAACGAAACACAGAAGAATTGGATTTGCTGTTTGCCTTTGGCACTGCTGAGCATGAGAACAGTTCCAAATGTAAAGGGTTTGACCCCCTTTGAAGTGATATTTGGAAGGGCATATTATGTGCCACAATGGAAAGCTCTCATGCCTGCAGAACTAGAGGCTGACAGCTCATTAGCTAGCTATATGAGGAAACTGTTAACAAATAAAACTGTTTTGCAGTTGAACTCTTTTTCAGATAAAAGACAGACCAGACCGTTGGAAGCAGTGCTGACTCCAGAGTCCTGGGTGTGGTTGAAGGTCACGAAGAGGAAGAATTGGGTGAGTCCAAAGTGGGAAGGACCGTACCAGGTACTGTTGGCGACGCCTACTGCAGTCAAAGTTGCTGAGAGGTCGTCCTGGGTCCATCTGACACACTGTAAACCGGTAAAGAATTTTCAACTTGATAAACATTTTGTGACTGACACACAACAAAGGCAGGATGGCCAAGAGCAAAACGAGTAAAAACACAGATCAACCCCAAAGATGTTGTTTAATCATCTTGCTGACTATGCATTTATTGACTATGATTGTGATGACCTTCCTTTTGTTGTGGTTTTTCCTACATATAACCACGCAAGTGAAAGTGGAGAGACGTGATGAACTGTCTATAGACTGGCATCCAAACTTTAACACATACCTAGCTATGAAGCGTGTATATGTAGAGACTATGAACATTTCAAATTGCTGGGTTTATACTGCTATACCAACAGCATATGGAGGACTGTTGATGTCCGCTGTCCCCTTGGGGATAAATGAGACTTGGGAGAATTTACTTTTTGATACAGGTTCTGTAAGATCACAGGACAAAATTGCATTGTATTTGCCTATTACACAGAAGGGAATTGCATGTTTTTTCAAGAATGACACACTCCAAGTGGGTTGGAGTAATTGTAACATAACTATATCTTATAAATGCTATATTAAAGCTAAAGATAAAGGCACTGTTTGTAACACAAATCATGATTCATATTTGAGTTTAATGAAAACAACATTAAGTGATGTGCAGAGAAATCCTGTTTTACATAAACAATTGTCTGTTATAGACAAGAAAATGTTTCATTCAGAATTAACCCACATCAGTACTAAAGTAGAAAACTGTTATTTTGTTTGTGGGAAAAAGGCATACAAATGGCTACCTGAGAATTGGTCTGGCAGTTGTTTTTTGGGTTATCTGGTTCCGGCCATAAGGCATACTGCAGAATTACCTCTAGGTAAAATACGAAATGTAAGAGATGTAGTCCGGAAATCTGAAGGTCCAATCAGAAAACCTGTGAACCCAGTGGGAAAAATCAAAGCTGGTTGGAAGGACCATAATTCCGTAAAAAATAAAGAAAAATTGACTCATATGGACTTGAGTGACAGTGTTATATCCTGGGCTGGAATACTTCCAGCATATGGAGCAGTCAAATCGATCTGGGAGTTGAGAAAGCTGTCGAAACTTCTCGAAGTAATGAGTAATGCAACTTTTTCTGCTCTCGAACTAGTGACTGATGAACTGAATGCGATGAGAACTGTTGTGCTACAAAACCGAATGGCTCTTGACTTCACCCTAGTGGCGAGAGGTGGTACGTGCACGCTTATCAAAGAAGAATGCTGTGCGTTCATACCAGACAATCGACATGAGATTAATGACCACCTAGAGGTAATACAGCAGGTATCGGCCATGACTGAACCAGGCCCAAACCCACTGATGAACCTTTTCCAGAATCTGTTTGGTGGGTCGGGTTTCATCCTAATGAACATCTTGATTGCCATTTGTGTGGGTCTGCTCCTATTGGGAGGATGTGTCTCTTGTGGGATCCCCTGCATGAAAAGATTGATCAAAGATTTTATTGATATATCTGTAACTGAAACTTTGTACCAAGACATTGAATTGGAACTATTAATTCCAGACAAAACTCTTTCCGAAGTATAAACTAAATGACTTGCCTAGTTGAAAATCCTTAAGGGAGAAGGCTAGGGGACGATATAACAGTGTTTATATTACTGAATCGAATAAAAAGTATTAAAAGGGAGGAAAATGTTAGAAAAATATGTATTTGAACATGTATAAAGTGCTAGTTTAAAAGCAAATAGTATATAATGCATTTTATTCTATTTACAATATGGCAATAAGAATGATTTTACATGTAATTGCTTGAAGCTTTGGAGCTGCAGTGTATTTGAACTCTGACCCTGGCAGTAGCCAGCTCAGCAAGCTTATGTTTTTCACTAATGATTATCTGCTGGGTCAGGAAATTAAATGTATAAAGCATTGAAAATCTTCTTCCTTCCTCTGGGATAATTGGCCTTGTGAATGTTACCAAAGATAAGACACAGCTGCTGAAGTAATGTTGCAAGAAGAACAAAGAAGTGTATTACAAGACTGAACCAACTATTGTATTCGAGCAGGCCTGAAACCTTGAAGGAGTAACATTTACAGAAAGACATTATAACTGACCAGGTGCTTTGCAAGGCTGTATTATTCCCATGGGAAAACTTTTTAAAATGTATAACATCAGCTTTTCTTATGAATAGAATATTGTAGACCATAGTGATGTAGGTGCCCTGTGACTAACCACGTCAGTAAGGTGGGCACAGCTTGAGTGTTAAACCTATATAAAATTGTGTACTTCCTGCATCATGTCAGACAAAACTCTGTACTTGTATGGTTTTTTGCCTCCTGGTGTACACTAGTAAACTTTTGCATCTGAGCCTCCTGTGTTGTTATCATTGTTTTTATTTAACACCTATGTCCTTGCTGATAAGGTTCATACTGATTCTTTCCTTGGCCTTGCAGATGAGGCTAGTCAAGCTTATGGGCCTATAATTCCCATGGTCAGTTGATGGTCCACCTTTGTGCAGAGGGATTACTGTTGCTGCCCCTCATTCTGTTGGAACTTTGTCAATTTGCAGGCTGTGGTTAAACAGGGATCCAGTTGGGTCTGCTATGTCATGTTTTAAGTTGTAATAAGCAAAACACCACATCTGAGGCTAAATTCCCACAGCAGTCCACAAAAAAGACCAGATATTCCAATAAAGATGAAAAGTTTAATAACAGAAGATAAATATTCAGGCAGTAGGTAAGCACTTTCGTCTGTCTCAATGCAGATTTTATCAAAACCAAAAGTGCTTGACTCCACTTTCTTTTTTATAATTAACCCAATTAGTAAATCAAAAAAATTCTTAAAAAGACAAAACATGTTAAAAACAACTAGTTTCATTAAAAGTTTTTTTTTTAAATATTTACACTGAAGTATCAAAGCCTTTTCAATCAAAATAAGCTTTACAGAAACATGTTCATTCATGCCAGGGGGCTGGCAAGCATTTAAATGGAGTTGCCACTTCAACTCGGCCTTCTCAGTCTGATTTAACCAGTTAACCCCCCTAACATTTTTGACAACCACTTCTAGAATACCAAATTTGAAGCCAGAAAACACCGGGCATGTAAAAGTGTGCTTAAAAAGGGCATAATTGTAATTCTGTGTGCTAATAGCATGTAAGGGCTCATATATTCTCTTCCTTATTGCCCTCTCCGTCTTACACATTTAATACCTTTTACATCCCATGCAAACACTCAAACCACACCAGGAGTGTTGCAATTGCCCCCTGCTAATCTAACTTTCTGTGGGGGTACTCCCATCCACATTTCTGTTGCATTCACCATGTACCCACAATAATTACATCTACCACATGGCCTCGTTCCTCTACTCTCCTTGGTTTTAATGGGGTGTTCCAACAAAAATTTTAGATTACCTCCCACTTTATATGAAAAGGTGGGCCCAATATACTAACAAGTTCATTGTTGCATTCTAAGACCACCCAGTTCTTATTTAAACCTCTCTCACCTTTTTGCCAAGTGTACCAACTTGGGTCGCCATAGCTTGCAAGAATGCAGCACTCTCCACTGTGTTCTGAACCTCAGGTTGACCCTGTCTCAAGTTGAGGTCATCCTGCCCCAATAGCAGTTTAAACCTAGTCTCCCAACCTGCAATGATTTCCACACTAACCTGCCGAACCCAATTCTCAGGGTAGCCTCTAGCAATAACCATCTGACTTAGGTTACCCAGTTCCCTTTTCAGGTTACCTAGTACAGAACACATCCTGCCCCCCCCGATCATTTGTCCCCTGACCAAGTTTCTTTTCATGTGGTGGGGGTGTTGACTATTATAACTTAAAAAACAATTGGAGTAAGTGGGTTTATGGTACACTGTGGTGGTGAAATTACCCAAATCCATATCACTATAAATATTGGCATCCAGATAATCCACGCAATCCACATTAAATTTGTGTGTAAACCTAAAATATGGACAAACCCCACTGATATGTTCAACAAATTCATTAACTAAAGACTCCCTACATTTCCATAAAATAAAAATATCATCAAGGTACTGACCATAGAATAACCATTCTTGAGCAAATCTAGACATAAACACGTGGTTGAATTCCCACCTTGCCATTACCAAATTGGCGTAAAAGGGGGCACAACTTGCCCCCATTGCAACGTCTTTAGCTTGTCTGTAATATTCATTCTCAAAGGTGATATAGTTGTTAGTTAAAATTAGCTCCATTAATTCCATTATAAATTTCACCATAGTGTTGCCAAGATTAGTGTGTTATATTAATGCCTCGTGGAATACTTCCAGCCCCTCATCATGTGCAATAGAGCTGAAAAGATCCACTACATCAATGGTCGAAAACCCAGTAGCCTCACAAAAAAAAAAATCAACCTTAATTCTGGTTAGGAAATCCCAGGAGTCTTTCAATACATGAGTAACCGGAAGCAATGCACCTTTTACCACACGGTCCACAAACACACCTAGGGATTGAGACGAACTGCTCTGCCTGGCTACAATTAATCTATAAGGGGGGTGGTGCACATTCTTGTGCTCCTTGGGTATTCCAGAAATTGTAGGTACTAATGGATGATTGTCCATTAAGCATTTTAAAACCTCCTCATTTATAGCCCCTTGATATAGGCTGTACTCCAGAAATAGTTGTAACCTTCTGTGGGCTATGTGTACTTCATTAAGGGATACTGGTGTATATTTGTCAGTGTCTTGTAACATTGTAGTGAGGTCATTAACGTAATCCATTTTATCCACAAGCACAGCCCCTCCCCCTTTTGTTGGGTTTCATAACCCGTATTGAATCCATTTCCCTAAAATTATTCAAACCTGATGGCTCTTCCGTGGTCAAATTAAAATAATAATTTTTATAAAGTTGGTGTTCTTGCAAAATCTCCTTCATACAAACTTTCTCATAATGTGCTAGTATTGGGTGCAAAGGTGGATTAAAAAGACTTTTTTTCTTTAATCTAACCCGATTCCCCTTGATTTCAGTTTTACCTTTAAACAGTATTTGGAAATTCAGTTTTCTTACATATAATGTGAAATCAATTAAAACATCAAAAATCTCAGTTTTTTTGGTGGGGGACAAACTTAAACCCCTTTTCAAATAATGAAAAATGAACTTCATTGATGGGAGTATCCGTGTAGTTAAAAATGTTAGAGCCATTCAAGTTTAACAAATTGTGCTGTCAGTAGGACACTTGGTTACCCTTCTGGTAATGTAGGGGTTAATTCACAGTTGGGAGAGTTTCTCAATAATACCTCAGTGAGGTATTGTGTCAAATGCCTTGGCTAGGTCAAGATAGGTAATATGTACTATCTTTCCCTCCCTCATCCAGGGTCTTGTTAACTTTCATGAAGAAGTCAACCATGTTTAACAGCATGATCTATCTTTAACAAATCAGAACTGGTTGGGTCCAGAGTTTGGAGATTACCTATGTCCTTGTTAATAAGGTCCATACTGATTCTTTCATGGCCTTGCAGATGAGGCTAGTCAAGCTTATGGGCCTATAATTCCCATGGGTGGTTGATGGTCCACCTTTATGCAGAGGGATTACTGTTGCTGCCCTCCATTGTGTTGGAACTTTGCCAATTTGCAGGCTATGGTTAAACAGGGATCCACGTGGGTCTGCTACGTCATGTTTTAAGTTGTTTATAAGGCAACCTGGGATGTTGTCTTGTCTCATTGATGCCATGTTTTTGGCCTTGGAGAGCACAGAGATGACCTGGTTTCTTGAGCTAATAGGCTGAGGAATTGTGGCAAGGTATACTTTTGGGAGATGACTAGAGGGGACAAGGGATGAAGTTTGCTCCAAATTTGTCAGCTAGCACACTGGTTACCACCGGTTGAGTATGGTTGGTGCCATCCACAACCAGTTCAGTGCATAGCTGTGTAATCCGTTTTAAATTTTGGATACAGTTAAAGAATGCTTGTGATTATTCTTAGCTAGGAAGGCTATTTTTGCTTTGTAATTAGCTTTGGAGCACTTGAAAGGATCTCTAATTAGTTTGTTTAAGCTAGAAAGGGATTTTTTCCTTTTCTGAGCCAGTTCTGTCTTGTTCTTGGGGTTTAGTTTCTTCTTTTTCTTGTTGTATTGCTTATTTATGCCACAGGTCCACCAGGGTGGCTTGTTTCTCTGGCAAGGCCTGGTTTTAATTTAGTCAAGTACAGCTGATTCTATACAACTGCTTAAGTGGTTATACAGGGCATTGATATACACGTCTGCATAGGATTCCATGTTATCTGTGTTTGAGCGGGCTTTGAAACTTCTTATACCATCACTTAGTAGGAGGTAGTTAGTCTTTGAAAAATTCTTAAGCGTTTTTGAGCTTGATGGGATACCTGGTCTTATAATTGCATTGGATGAGACTGATTTATGGTCCTATCTTACCAGGGAGGATATCACATGGGGGGAGGTGCAATACTCTCCCATGTTAGTGAGTAATATGTCCAGGACATTTGAGCCTCTTGTGGATGTCCTGACTAGCTTCTCCAGAGCATTTGCATTGACAAAGTCCAACAACCTCTGAGCCAGCATGTTTGTGGTCATGCATGTTTCCCAGTCGATGGTACGATAATTAAAATTACCCATGAGTAAGGTGTTGGCCTGTATGGCAAGTGACTCCAGAAAGTCCAGGTATGTGGTATGCTTTTCCTCTTTCAAGGTGGGAGACCTGCAGCTAGCTATGATGTAGTAAGGGGCTTTGCCTATAGTTAATTGGACATGCAGTAACTCAAGAGGGTCATGCTGTTTGACCAGTCTCAGGGTGCATTTAGCCTTGTTGAAGCTGAAGGGTAGTGAAGGAGAGAAAGGGGAGAAATCGAATACCAACATGGAAGTATTCAACAGAGAAAACTATAAAGCAACTAAGACAAGAAGTGTCACTGTTAGAAGAGTATAGAAGAGGGAACAGATTAACAAAAATACTTAGAAAGATGGACTTGACAAAATCAATGCGCAGTATTAGAACAGATCAGGATCTATCATGCACTATCGCAAATAACAAACTAAATATTTCAGCACAGGTGGAAAAACTTAGAAGATATGCAGATAAATATAAAGGAAACTACAAAATAAGCAATTTATTGATGACCCAAAAACGTTTTATAGATAATTGTGAAATAAGGTAAAAGGAATTGAAAGACCAGCAAAAAAAGAAGAAATAGATACATTTTGGAGAAGTATTTATGAAGATCCTGTGGAACATAACAAAGATGCTAAATGGATAGAAGAAGTAAAAGAAAGAATAAGAAGTTTAAAGGAACAGGATATGAAATGGGACAAAATAACAGCTAGAGAGATTGAAACGAAGTTAAGAAAAGCCTCTGATTGGGAAACCCCAGGCCCAGGTGCAGCACCTAACTCCTAGTTAAAAGTATTAACATCTTTGCATGAAGATTTAGCCATGAGTAAGAACTATTTATATGCACACCCCAACCAGACACCACCCTGGCTAACAACAGGAAAAACAATGCTCCTACCTAAGAGTGAACCTGCAAGCTACCCTAAAAAATATATAATAATAACTTTCCTTCCAATGATGTATAAACTATACACAGGAACTGATGCTGACAGAGTTTATAGTCATTTAGAAGAAAACTCAATTATGGCAGTAGAACAAAAGGGCAATAAAAGAAAGTCATATGGAACAAAGGATCATCAGTTGTTAAATAAAGTCATAGTGGAGAACTGTAAGAAAGGGAGGAATCTAAGTATGGCATGGATTGACTATAAAAAAGCATTTGATAGTATCCCACATTCATGGCTAAAAGAGTGCTTAAAAATGATTGATTACATTACAGTGACCATGAAACAGTGGCAGACCACTTTGCAATTAAGCCATGATAAAGGACAGCCTATTATTTCAGGGATAAAAATACAAAGGAGGATATTCCATGGTGACTCCCTGTCACAGTTGCTATTCTGCCTTGCCATTAATCCATTAAGCTGTCTACTTAACAGATTAGGCCATGACTATAACTTGGCTCCTAGAAAACAACAAAGTGTAAAGACTTCTCATCTTCTCTTTGTCAATGATTTGAAACTATATAGCTCATCAGATGAGGAACTGAAAGCACAACTGCAAGTTCTCAAAACTTTTTCAGATGATATAAGAATGTCATTTGGTCTTGATAAATGTGCAAAAACAACCTTTAAAGCAGGAAAACTGCAGCACCAAGAAAACATCTGTTTGTGACAAGAATGTGATATAAAAGAACTTGAGCAAGTGGGAGTATATAAATATTTGGGAATTGATGAAGGATTAACAATAAAACATGAACAAATGTGAATAAAACTTAGTAAGGAGTGCTTCAGAAGACTTAAATTAGTCCTGAAAACAGCTTTGACATCTAAGAACAAAATCCAAGCTATAAACCAATTTGCTCTTCCTGTCCTAACGTACAGTTTTGGAGTGACTGACTGGCCCCAAAATGAGCTGGATTAACTAGAGAGGAAAACAAGAAGGGTGCTTCATACACACCAAATGATTTATAAAAATCAGTGCATGCCAAAATTATACATTTCCCATTCTGAAGGAGGGATGGGCCTCTTTGAAATTGATTACATTTATGGATCCTCAATCATGGGACTCCGCACGTATCTGCTGACCTCACTAGACCCAAACATAATGAAAGTTTTGAAACATCTTCTTCTTTCGGCTGCTCCCATTAGGGGTCGCCACAGCAGATCAACTGTTTCCATTTCTTCCTGTCCTCTGCATCTTGCTCTGTCACACCAACCACCTGCATGTCCTCTCTCACCACATCCGTAAACCTTATCTTAGGCCTCCCTCTTTTCCTGTTACCTGGCAGCTTCATCATTTGCATCTTTTTCCTAATATACTCTGCATCCCTCCTCAGCAGATGTCCAAACCAACATAAACTTGCCTCTCTGGCTTTGTCTCCAAACCTTCCAACCTAGGCTAACCCTCTAATATACTTATTCCTAATCCTGTCCATTCTCATCACACCCAGTGTAAATTTTAACATCTTCAACTCTGCCACGTCAAGCTCTGACTCCTGCCTTTTTGTCAGTGTCACTGTCTCCAACCCATATAACATAGCTGGTCTCACTACCCTCTTGTAGACCTTCCCTTTCACTCTTACTGGTACTCGTCTGTCACAAATCACTCCTGATACTCTTCTCTACCCAGTCCATCCTGCCTGTACTCTCTTCTTCACCTCTCTTCCACACTCACCGTTACTCTGAACTGTTGATGCCAAGTACTTAAACTCATTCACCTTCACCATCTCTACTCCCTGCATCCTCACCATTCCTCTATCGTCCCTCTCATTCACACACATATATTCAGTCTTAGTCCTGCTGACCTTCATTCCTCTTCTCTCTAGAGCATATCTCCACCTCTCCAGGGTCTCCTCCACCTGTGCCCTACTCTCACTACAGATCACAATGTCATCTGCAAACATCATAGTCCACGGGGACTCCTGTCTGATCTCGTCTGTCAACCTGTCCATCACCATTGTAAATAAGAAAGGGCTCAGAGCTGATCCTTGATGTAATCCCACCTCCACCTTAAACACATCTGTCACTCCCACTGCATACCTCACTGCTGTCACACTACCCTCATACATATCCTGTACCGTTCTTACATACTTCTCTGACACTCCTGACTTCCTCATACAATACCACAACTCTTCTCTAGGCAACCTGTCATATGCTTTTTCTAAATCCACAAAGACACAATGCAGCTCCTTCTGACCTTCTCTGTACTTCTCCATCAACAATCTCAGAGCAAACATCGCATCTGTAGTGCCCTTTCCTGGCATGAAACCATACTGCTGATCAGTAATCATCACCTCCCTTCTTAACCTAGCTTCCACTACTGTTTCCCATAACTTCATGCTGTGACTGAACAGTTTAATCCCTCTGTAGTTACTACAGCTCTGCACATCACCTTTAGTCTTAAAAATTGGTACCAAAACACTTTTTCTCCATTCCTCAGGCATCCTCTCACTTTCCAAGATTTCATTAAAATCTAGTTAAAAACTCCACTGCCATTTCACCTAAACACCTCCATGCTTCCACAGGTATGTCATTGAGACCAACAGCCTTTTCGTTCTTCATCCTCTTCATAGCTATCCTTACTTCCTCCTTGCTAATCCACTGCACTTCATGATTCACTATCCGCACATCATCCAACCTTCTCTCCCTCTCATTCTCTTCATTCATCAACCCCTCAAAGTACTCTTTCCATCTGCTCAACACACTCTCCTTGCTTGTAAGTACGTTTCCCTCATTATCCTTTATCACCCTTACCTGCTGCACATCTTTACTAGCTCGGTCCCTCTGGCTAGCCAATCGGTACAGGTCCTTTTCTCCCTCCTTAGTGTCCAACCTTTCATACAACTCTTCATACGCCTTATCCCTAGCCTTCGCCACCTCTCTCTTTGCCATGCACCTCATCTCCTTATACTCCTGTCTACATACATAAACATAAGGAGAATAAATCCAAGGTGACTGCCCTACTTGGGCTAGCAGAAGCAGATCAGCATCAAGCAGGAATGGAAATCAAACCACATGTAGATAAAAATATAGATAAAAATCAGGCAGCAACTGAATGTGCCAAAACACAAAAGAAAGAATATAAGGTGAAAGACCAGATGAGAAGGCAAGAAATGTGGAAAAGCATAAATATAATTGCATGTATAGAAAACTTCTCATGTTGATCAGAAATGAATTCAGGAATGGTTAAAGAGAGGAGAATTTAAACCAAGAGATGAAAGGTTAATATTTGTGGCCCAAGACAGTGGGCTATTTACACGTTGATTTACAGAGTCCATTGAACATGTGGGAGAAACAGACAAATATAGTTTTATAAAACAGAATTGGAAACAGTTGCACACCTCATTGCTGGTTGCGACATACTAATGGCAGAAGGACTGTACACTGAAAGGCATAATAATGTGGTGAGACTGTTGCACTGGGGATTGTGCAAACATTATGGTATTGAAGTGGCTGAAAAACAATGGAAATATGAGCCCAAAGCATCATAGAAAATGATGACGTTTACATCACATGGGGTCACCCATTACCTACAGTTCAAAGATAGATGCAAGAAAACCAGATATAGAGGTCCAGGAAAAAAAAACAAAAGTAGCATTGATCATTGAAATCGCCACAGCCAGTAACTACAGTGTCCTGCATACAGAGAGACACAAAGTCATAAAATACCAGGATTTGCAAGCAGAAACAAGAGCAATGTGGAAGAAAGATACCCAGATAGTTTTAGTAGTAGAAGGAGCAATGGGTCTTATAAAAAGAGTCTACAATCCTATTTAAATATGCTACCAATACATGTAACTCCATATGAATTGCAGAAAGAGTCATTACTGGGCACATTGCAGGTGCTGTAAAGAGCACTTTTGTCTGACATCAAAGAGTGAAACAGTACTAATTTTATGAAGTTTAATCATATTTTGACTTAGGAATGGGGTCCATTCCCATCATGGTATTAGAAACTCAAAAGATTTAGAGAAATTAAAAAAGGGGAGGTGCAATGTTCTCCCATGTTAGTGAGTAACATGTTTAGGAGATTTGAGCCTCGTGTATGTGTGTTGACTAGCCGTTTCAGAGAATTTGCATTGTCAAAGTCCAAGAATCTCTGAGCCAGCATGTTTGCTGTGGTCATGTATGTTTCCCAGTCGATGGTAGGATAATTAAAATCACCCATGAGTAAGGTATTGGGCTGTATGGCAAGTGACTCCAGAAAGTCCAGGTATGTGGTATGCTTTTCCTGTTTCAAGGTGGGGGACCTACAGCTAGCTATGATATAGTAGGAGGCTTTGACTATAGTTAATTGGACATGCAGTAAATCAAGAGGGTCATACTGTTTATCAGTCTCAAGGTGTATTTATCCTTAATGAAGTTGGATACACCTCCTCCTTTGGTTCTTTCATGCTAAGTTTGTGGCCTGAACATATGGAAGGCATTGTAGCTCTGAATGGCCAGGGTGCTTGTGCACCTTTGAACCATGTATCGGTGAATGCACAGACATCAGCATCTTCAAAACTGAGGAGTTCTTCCAGGGAATGCAGTTACTTGTTTAGACTCTTAGTATTAAGCAGAGGTAGCTTGAGTTTATCTAGAGAGGATTTTGTTATGTTGTGAGGTTGGGTATTTTGACACTGCCTAAAACAGGCACTATGGGGGTGGCTAATGCATTTGCCAGTATCTGAAAGCCTAGAGGAGACGGGTGTAGACCATCTTTGGCAACACAGCATGGCCTGTTGACCAGGTCTTCCCAGGCTGACAGATAGTCAGGTTTTCCCTAAACAACTGTCAGTGAAACCATTCCAAGGTTCTCTGCTGCTCAATGTGCAACTGAGTTTGTCCTAGAGCAGCAGAAGATCTTGAAAGGGTTTCACTAACAGCACTTTAGGGGAAATTGAGCTTCTATGCTTTTGCATCTATACAGGGCACTGCTAACTGTCGCTGAGTGAAGAACAGCACCACGCAAACACAAGCTTTAAATATGAGCAAAGAGAAACAAGTAACCAGGAGGGCAATCAATATGCCTTTCACTGGCAATCCCCAACTCAGACAGGTTAGATCAGTATACTTCTGCCATAAGGGTGCAGAAAAACACCTTCTTAATGTAGAATAGCTGGTTTGGAGCCCAAGTGTAACAAGATCACACAAACTACCCACAACAGCCCTACAACTAACAGATACAATGTAGTACAGTGAAATTAACTGCTTAAAGCAGCAGTAGACAATATATATATATATATATATATATATATATATATATATATATATATATATATATATATATGGATCACGACACACAAATCACCGACACCAAAAGACCGACAACAAAAATACTGACAACGAAACACCGAATACCATTACACCAACACACTACACGTAAACAACACAGTACACTACATAACATATCCACTATCCCTAACCCAAACCCTAACCCTAAGGTCCGACACTTTACCCTACCTGCACCCTAACCCTAACTCACTTACCCACCCTAACCCCAAGGTCACTCACCCTACCTGCACCTAACCCTAACTCACTTACCCACCCCTAACCCCAAGATCCGACACTACCGCACTCACCCTACCTGCACCCTAACCCTAACTCACTTACCCACCCCTAAACCCACAGTCCCTCACTATCGCACACTTACCTGTCCGCTCTCTAACACTAAATCCCTCACTCTATCGCACACTTACCGAGTCCGTCGGGTTCTCACCTTGTCGGTCATCTGCGTCGGTGGTGTTTTCGACCGCCGGATTCCGTGTCGGTGAAATGCGATTTCGGGCATCTGAAGGTGACCCATATATATATATATATATATATATATATATATATATATATATTTGCTATAAAGTGCAGACATGACAGCAAATAACTTAAGAGACTGCTAAAGTACAGTCACTATATATAAGAGAAGTGCAACAAATATTTACTTTTGTCTTTTCAGTAGTGGATTGTTCCAGGTGAAAGATTCTCAGCAATCAGTAGCAAAGTCACCAAAGGACAAGCAGCTCTTTAGTAACTATGGCAAAGCCAGCACAAACATGAGCCTTAAATATGAGCAAAGAGAAACAAATTATAAACGACCAGTCAGGAAAGCACACAATAAGCCTTCCACCAGCAATCCCCAACTCAGATAAATTAGAAAAACACACTTTGGCCACAAAGGTGCTGAAAATATCTTATTAATGTAGAATAGCTGGTATGGAGACTAAGTGTAACAAGACCACTCAAATTACCTACAGCAGCCCTACAACTAACAGACTGAATGTAATACAGTGCAATTAGCTACTTAAAGCAGCAGCAGACAGTGCATTTTTTCTTGAAACTGCTGAAATAGAGTCATAGTATATAAGAGAACTGCATAAATAAATACTTAGAGCCCTTTCTTATGCTTCCCTGCTCAGATGGACCAGGTAAACACCTACTGCCACTAGATGAATAATCCCAGTCCTCCTAATGTAATAGCACAGTAAAGGAGTGTCCAGAGTGAATTGCTACTATAAACAAACTTAAAAGATGCAAAATGCTACCACCAACAAACATAAAGACACAGATAGATCAATGTACTTTAAACAGCTTATAAAAGTGTGATTATTCAATAAAAATACTTCACTTTCTATAAATGAGCCAAGAGCCACTCAACTATACAGAATTTATAAAGACAATAAAAACAAGATAAGCTGATTAATAAGCCCTCCAGCCAATAAAACTACATGTAGAAATCTCAAGTGTTTCTCCAACCTAAACAGACCAGGCTACCTCCCAGTACACTAGATGGAAAAATCCACTGAACTCTTGATGTAAAAACAAGTGCATGCTAGAGTGTAAAATATACTACTTTATCCAACAGCTAGCTAGATACTGAATTTTGATCAAGTAATTCAGTACAACAGACAATGAAAGACAAATGTACTTTTTCAATATAAGCACAAGGAAGGGCAAATAAATAATTCAATATTTCAACAGCAGTGTAGAAAGGGAGAAGCTTATTAAGCTCAATTTACAGTAGGGGTGGGCAGCTTAAAACCAGCAGGTTTAAAATGCAGACCAACAAAGAGGACGGTGAGTGGGAAAACTGGCAGGAAATCACCATCAGTGCTTTCTTTTATGCAGGCTTGAATTTTTTTCAGCAAAGACAAAGGCCCAGAAATTCACTGTGCATTTAAGTATCATTCGGAAGACAATTAATCAATGAAAAAAAACATGTGAGATGTGCAGCCTACATAATTTGTGTCTATCTCTCACACAGAACAACAACACCAGGCCAAAAAGATGTCTTAAAACAGAAAACAAAATGGAGCAGGTAAAACAGAAAGCAGCTCTATCAGTCAGAGACAAAAAATATAGGTTTACGTTCCTCACCCAGCAGGGAATCACCAGCAGTGCTTTGGTTTATGCAGGCTTGAAATTTTTTCAGCAAAGACCTAATGTTTTACTGAAAGCGTGAATGTACTAGGCTAGCTGCCCTCGTGGACCATTTTAAGTCTAGCCAATTTTCTTTCAAAGGTGAAAATCAAACTCTGTACCTCATGCCTCTGAGGTGAACACACTAGCTAGTATATCAACTCTTAGCTTAGTGATTTACTAGACTAATAACCCCAGAGGATCTTGTAAGTCTAGTCATCCTTCCCAAGAATCAAACCCTGTACCTTGCATGTGTGAGGAACACACCTTAACCTTATGCCAACCCTTCTTAAGAATGCTTGACATCTTTCTGCTGCATCCACTGTAAACATACCGAGGTCCCACAGTTCACTGCAGCTTCCTGTACCAAATATGCAGCAAGCAGACCTAGCTTTGGAAATTATCTTCTGTGAGAGACTGTTTATCCAATGTGGAAGAGTTCAGCAGCTGAAAGCATTGCTGAATCAGAAGACAGAGTAGCATATGGGGATATTAAGAAACAGCAGTGAAAGCCTGGTGGAGAAAGGGGCCTAAGGATGTGTAAAACAAAAGAGAGAGAGAGAGAGAACGGTGTACATGGATAGAGTATAGAATGAATGACATAGAAGCCCCCCATGTGAACCCACTGATATAATAACTCATTGAATGACATGAGGATAGACTTCTCCCAATGAGATGGACAACAAGAACTCAAAGAAGGCAGTTAAGAATGGATAATGTTTCTTCTAGACCTTCTGTTCCTGTTTTTATTACTCTTCCTGATTTTATTTTATCGTGATCTGTAAGATGTGAAAGGAAATGGTGGTTGGGGGCAGTTGAGAGAAGACATGGTCTAGAAGAAGGCTTGGGTTTTTGGTGAACAGTAATATGCAGAAGCAAGAGCCAGCAAAAGCAAGAAAATGTTGAAAGTTGAAGTGATACTCGTCTTTGGGCTGATGAAGTGCATTCAGTTTATGAGATAGTCATGTCTTAATGTCTGAGAGGAGGAAGGTGGCCGGTATTGGGTGCTACTATCCAGTAAGAAGTTATGTTTCTCATGTGGCAGAGCAACAAGAACAATTCCCGTATCGAAAGACATGCTAAAAGAAAGAATTTACTGTTGTGTACTGTGTTTCAGTCCTATTTATAGGTGCTTAAAAGTATGTGGGGAGGTTAGAGTTAACAGTGTTTAGCTCCTGAAACTTAGGGATAGTAGAAATATTTGACACAGAACACATTCATGGTGGGGAGTTGCAGGTGGCGTGCAGTTTTTGTGCTTAAAGTCATGAAATTTTACAATTTAATATGAAGAAACAGGAAACGTTAGGCAGCTACCTATATGTTTGGGTTATTGTTAGTATTAGTTTATGTTTATGTCCAAAAGTAAAGTAAATGTGCAAGTATATGGGGGTTGGCATAATGGTTATGGTATTTACTTTTCAGACACAAGGTACAGGGTTTGAGTCTCACCTTCAGGAAACATAGTTAGGTTCAAAAAGACCACTAGGGTCATTGGCCTAGTAGTAGTAACCTATGAACCCATATAATATTAGCCAAGTTCATGATACATTTGTTGAACTAAGGAAAGTTAGAGGTATGACTGATGGGATAAAGAGGGACTGGAGGAATTGCTGATACCGTATACACAGAATATTTTGTATTGATACTTAATTAGTAAGGTTTTGTTACTCTTGGTACCTTTTTTCTGTTACCCTCTTTAGCAAGATTTACATATTTAGTAATATAATTATAATATAATTGCGGTATTTGAGGGATAATGGGTTCTTTCATTGCTTTATATTTCTTGTTATGTATTTTCATTCCTTTAGAATTTGATGATAAGAGGCAGGTATTTATTGTGCACTGAATGCTATATTACATGAGGGTTAGTGGCAAAACTGGATTAAGAAGAATAAGGGAGGTCATGCTTCCATTTGAGCTAGGAGCAGAATTAGGGATATCATTTGTAGACCAGAAGATGGTTCATAAATAGCCTTAGGTGAGGTGTAAAGGCAGCTTGGATCACAGAGATGATTTATCTGATATATTAAGTGTGAAGGTAGCAGATGTGCTTAGGTTGGACAAAAGGCAGTATAGTACATAACAGTGGAATGAAAGCAATTGTGAGTGTTCAAGAAAAGTAATATCTTAGATGGAGTTAGGTAGTTTTGAACCTGGATATGTATTGTGGGTGTACAGAAAAGGTAATGTCCTAGATGGAGTTAGGTAATTTTAAACATGGGAGTAAAGAAAGGGAATTGTATGCATTAAACAGAACATGGGTTCTACGAGACGTAGAAAAAAATAAGTAGGAACTTAGGAACTGGGGTGTCTAGAACACTTGGGAGTGTCTGATGTTTTTGAGTTGGTGAGAGATAGTGATAAAAGAGTATGGAGATGTTGAAAACTGAAGCTGAGCTGGAGTAGTTGAACTATGAGGGTGGGCAGACATCTTGGGGACAGGCTTGGTGTCCAATTCTTATTGAGGAATGCTTTGTAACAGCAGCCTTGGGGGGCAGGGTTACTGCTGTCTCAATAAAGTCCTAGGGTTCCCTGGACCTGGCTTCTGGACATGTACAACTGCCTATGAGGTGGAAGGAATGGTATAGGGCTCAGCAGGAGGGAGCAAGTTGGGGGAGAGGGTAGTTCTTAATTCATGGAATGCTCATAGTGAATTCCACAGTAAATTTATTGTTCAGTTATGTAGTTTAAGAAAGAGTGATTGTGTTAGCAAATAGCTTGGAAGAGGGCTGGCATTGTGATAAAGTCCATAAGAAGGGAGTTAGGGAATTACAAAGGAAAGGACATGGGGGAATTGGAAGACTGTATGAAAGAGGGGCAAAAAATGAAGTAATAATTTTATTCCATAAACAACTGGAATGAGAGGTATGGAGAAAAGGGTAGACAGGTGACATTGTAACATAATATGGAGGATAGGAGAGTGATAGTCAGAGTACTGTATGGTCCCAATGCTCTGATAGTCAGAGTGTTGTATGGTTCCAGTGCTGCGATAGTCAGAACATTGTATGGTCCCAGTGCTGCAATAGTCAAAGTGTTGTATGATCCCAGTGCTGTGGTAGTCAGAATGTCATATGGTCCCAGTGCTGTGATAGTCAGAGTGCCATATGTTCCTAGTGCTGTGATAGTCAGAGTGTTGCATGGTCTCAGTGCTGTAATAGTCAGAAAATTGCATGGTCCCAGTGCTGCGATAGTAAGAGTGTCGTATGGTCCCAGTGCTGTGGTAGTCAGAGTGTTATATGGTCCCAGTGCTGTGATAGTCAGAGTGTCGTATGGTCCTAGTGCTGTGATAGTCAGAGTGTTGTATGGTCCCAGTGCTGTGATAGTCAGAGTGTTGTATGGTCCCAGAGTTGTCATAGTCAGAGTATTGTATGGCCCCAGTGCTTTGATAATCAGAGTGTCATATGGTTCCAGTGCTGCGATAGTCAGAGTGTTGTATGTTCCCAGTGCTGTGTAAGTCAGAGTGTTGTGTGGTCCCATTGCTGTGATAATCAGAGTATTGTATGGTCCCAGTGCTGTGATAGTCGAAGTGTCATATGTTCCCAGTGCTGCGGTAGTCAGAGTGTTGTATGGTCCCAGTACTGTGATAATCAGAGTGTCATATGGTCCCAGTGCTGTGATAATCAGAGTATGTAACCTTTGTATGTCTGTCCATGAGAACTGTGAGTCCCTACTAGGGAACACTTCTAAACCAATGTAGATAAGGTATATTACCACTTTTTTGTATATATTCTAATTGTTTTCTAACTTCTTGTGGAACCTTTTGTATGTTTGACTATGTGGAACTTTTCTCCCCAGGCCTCCACTGAAAATGGACATGTATTCATTCAGACTATCTCAGTAAACAAATGTAAAATAAAATAAATAAAATAATTGTATGGTCCCAGTTCTGCAATAGTCAGTGTCGTATGTTCCCAGTGCTGCGATAGTCAAAGTGTCATATGGTCCCAGTGCTGTGATATTCAGAGTGTGTCGTATGGTCCCAGAGCTGCCATAGTCAGAGTATTGTCTGGCCTCAGTCCTGCGAATAGTCAGACTGTCATATGGTTCCAGTGCTGTGACAGTCAGAGTGTTGTATTTTCCCATTGCTGTGATAAACAATGTCATATGGTTTCAGTGCTGCGATAGTCAGAGTGTCGTATGGTCCCAGTGCTGCGATAATCAGAGTATTGTATGGTCCCAGTGCTGTGATAGTCAGAGTGTCGTATGGTCCCAGTGCTGTGATAGTCAGAGTGTTGTATGGTCCCAGTGCTGTGTTAGTGAGAGTGTCATATGTTCCCAGTGCTGATAGTCAAGAGTGTTGTATGGTTCCAGTTCTGTGATAATCAGAGTGTTGTATGGTCCCACTGCTGTGATAGAGTACTGTATGGGCCCAATGCTGTGATAGTCAGAGTGTCGTATGTTCCCAGTGCTGTGATAGTCAGAGTGTTGTATGGTCCCAGTGCTGTGATAGTCAGTGTCATATGTTCCCAGTGCTTTGATAGTCAGAGTGTTCAATGGTCCCAGTGTTGCGATAGTCAGTGTCGTATGCTCCCAGTGCTGCGATAGTCAGAGTGTTGTATGGTCCCAGTGCTGCGATAGTCAGAGTGTTGTATGGTCCCAGTGCTGTGATAGAGTGTCATATGTTCCCAGTGCTGCGATAGTCAGAGTGTTGTATGGTCCCACTGCTGTGATAGAGTACTGTATAGAAGTTTAGAGTAACAATTGAAAGGAGGGGGCACATAATGTTAGTGCACTATTTTAAAGTGATATTAGAACCAAATTTATATAGATTATTTGAGGTGGGGATATTCCTTAAAGAATGTAAGAGTGCATTGAGAAGGGCAATGAATGCATTTGATTTGGTATATATTTGGAGGATGGCCTGACGGAAAGGAGAATATAAAAGGGTTTACTTTATCCAGGACTGGAAGCAGACAGGGAAGTTGATCAAGGAGAATATTCATCATTCAGTGAATGCTGGGATACTGTGGGTTAAATAACAGATGGGAGGAAACAGGACTACCCGGAGAAAACCCACACAAACTCAGGGAGGACATGCAGACTCCGCACAGAAGGGACCCCAGCCGAGAATTGAACCAGAAACCTCTTGCTGTGAGGTAACAATACTACCGCTGCACCACTGTGTCATCCAGATGGAAGTGTGAAACTACCTTTTAGTAATTTGCTATGGAATATGAAAGAGAAGAGATCAAGACAAAGGATATGGAACATGGATTTGGCGAGAACTGGAAATAACTAAGTGGTTAAAGAGCAAGACTGGGAAAGTACTAAGGTAAGACTGGAAAAAAGAGGAGAGGCTGGGTGGAATGAATTAAGGCAGCATGGAGGGCAGTATAATAGTGCAGCCAGGTGTTCATCAGAGTAGGGAACCTGAGCAGGGCAGGTTGCAGGTTTGGAGAGAAGATTGTTACAGTTACAAAGAGGAGCAGAGATTGAGAAGCAGAATAGAAGAAATAAAAAAGTCTGCACAGGCAGTTGCCTGATGGGTAAGTTTGTCATTTAGAGAAATTGCTGAGTGGGAGGGGCTGGGAGGTGGGAAGAGGAGGGGATGGAGGAGTAGCTCCTGGAGTGGGAGGGGCTGGGAGATGGGAAGAGGTGGGGATGGAGGAGCAGCTCCTGGAGTGGGAGGGGCTGGGAGATGGGAAGAGGTGGGGATGGAAGAGCAGCTCCTGGAGTGGGAGGGGCTGGGAGATGGGAAGAGGTGGGGATGGAAGAGCAGCTCCTGGAGTGGGAGGGGCTGGGAGATGGGAAGAGGTGGGATGGAGGAGCAGCTCCTGGAGTGGGAGGGGCTGGGAGATGGGAAGAGGTGGGGATGGAGGAGCAGCTCCTGGAGTGGGAGGGGCTGGGAGATGGGAAGAGGTGGGATGGAGGAGCAGCTCCTGGAGTGGGAGGGGCTGGGAGATGGGAAGAGGTGGGATGGAGGAGCAGCTCCTGGAGTGGGAGGGGCTGGGAGATGGGAAGAGGTGGGATGGAGGAGCAGCTCCTGGAGTGGGAGGGGCTGGGAGATGGGAAGAGGTGGGGATGGAGGAGCAGCTCTTGGCTTAGGAGCTGAAGGATCAAGTGTGGCTGAGAGTGCAGAAGTGGGATTAGGGTATACTGAGGGAGGGAAATAAGTCAGGTATCTGCAAATTTCTATTTATAATTGTACAGAGAGGTGGTGTCTACAGGGAATGGAAAGAAACAATGGCATAAAAGGGATGTTTTATCAGATGGGGTGTAAAGCAGAGTTATTGCAGGAGAGAGTATAAGGGTTATTAGGAACATGAAAGAGGCAAGGTATGAGGGCCAGATGGGTTCCCAACTAACTTGTCCATGAAAGTGAGACAGGAATTAGTGGAAGCCTTAATAGGAGTGGTCCATAGTATTATGGATAGTAAGATCTTTTTCCTCTGTAATGTGTGACACCCTGTTATAGTTATGTCAAAGAGTACATGAGACACAGACTATCATGCTATTCTGAGCCCAATATCCTTGTACAGGTAATAAAATATTAGCAAGAATAACTGCTAGGTTGAAAAGGATAAAAATTAAAACATTTTCATCATGGCAGGCATTGTGACTGAAAGTTCAACACAAGACAATTGGAGGTTATAACTACTGGACAACATAAGGAATGCAAATTATCATTAAATGTATGATGCAGGCCGAGTTGCACAATTCTTAAGCTTAATCACTGTTGATGGAGGGTCTTCAGGAATATATTAAAATCCTACAATAGAAGTTCTTCATTAGCAGTCATCACCCCCACAGTCTGAGAGCTCTCATAGCCCCTGAAACCTCCATATGTACACTGATAAAAACATTGGCCACCTCAGATCCCTACCTAGTCACAGGTAATAGGTGGACACTGTTCATCCACATCCTAATAGAGATCAGTGGCATTAGAGCTCTCATCCAGCCCTGTTGTGAATAGTGTGGCCTTCCCAGTCTGATTCCAGTATTCCTGAACATCCTTCAGGTCAGTACTAGCTTCTATCTACTCACTTACCATTCGGTAGTGATGAGAGTACTATGCCTATATCTCCGTAAATATCCTAGTGGTGATTGGAGTGCCCTGTCCTCTGCCATCTACTTCCTACTACTTCTGAAGTTCCCATCTGATATGATGGTAGCTGGTGTATCCGCACTCCTGACCCACTCACTAGTTTGGAGACTGATGTGCATCATGGCACACCCTGACCTCATCGGAAACCACTCAGCTCATCATAAACTGAACTTCTCAAGATTCATCATATTAAGATTCAGCCCCTTTGCTCCACTGTGAGTTATGCTGCAATTTAGTTTATAATATGTTTGGAGGCATGTAGGAGTGAAGCCCCTTCACTATGAGGACTGAGGTTACACAGATTTCTGTCTGTATCGATCTCATTCGCTTCCTTTCAGGTCAGGTGAACTTGCCCAGTAGTGTAGGTCAGTTATTAGGCACCAGAACACCACCTTTTAAAAACCTGCGGACAAGCCAGTCCTCAGTATCGTTTGGATGGTCCTTCTCCTGAATACGTTTTGTTGACATGCAAACTAATTGTTATTGGTTAAACTTTTTTTCTTGTAAAACTCCATTCTTTTTATATTGATAAAAACTGATTAACATGTAATGCATTTGCATTGTTTGGTCAAATTATAAATAAAACGTAACACGTTAAAATAAATCACAGAAGGAGGAGCTAAGAATGGGAATTTGGAGTGAAATTTGAAAACGTGCAGTTGGGAAACGTGACTAAGGAGTAGTGGCATAAAGGTGAAAGGTGAAAGGAAGGGACTCATACGGAAGACTACACTAAGATTGACAATGTTACATATTCTAGAAGTGCTGGAGATGCTGCTGCCTTATAAAAACAATCAGAAGATAGCTGAAGCAGGTACAATACCCCTACAACTTTGAAAATTCAACTATATGAAAATAAGGTTGGAACAGGCTGAGGCGCACCTATAGCCCACTGGATGTCTACAGAGTGGACATGAAATATACTGCAGATTTTATGGTTGGTCATGAGACCATTTGCACAAATTCTGTTTTTGGGTGACTTAGTTTTTCTTATAAGTAGGTTTGGTTAGCCATCTGAACTTAAAACAACTCATAGACTTTGCCAAAAGAGGAGACAGAATTTTAGATCTGCATTAAAGTAACAAAGTAGATGACAGGGTAACTACTTGAGACCCAGCTTTACTTACAGAAAGCAACTATGATATAATAAAATAAACAATGGCCAAAAATACAATAAAATAGATAAGAAATAACAGGGAAAGTATGTGTACCATATTTAGACTAGATCCATATGTTATAACTCCCAAATTAGCAGAAATCACAAGTAAAATGCAAGCAAATCACATAGAATTTGACAAACCCAAAGAATTCCATGGGGATAATAAAGAATGGTTTCAAAACTCATCTTATAACAAAAGGATAGATACATAGTAACAAAACATTCCTTATAACAAAGGGATAGATACATAGTAAAAAAACATTCCTTATAACAAAGGGACAGATACATAATAACAAAACATTCCTTATAACAAAAGGATTGACACAAAGGTACCAAAACATTCTTTATAACAATCAGATAGATACATGGGTACCAAAACATTCCTTATAACAACCAAATGCATACACTGGTACCAAAACATTACTTATAACAAAAGGCTAGATACACCCGTACCAAAACATTCCTTATAACAAAAGGATAGACACACAGGTACCAAAACATTTCTTATAACAAAGGGATAGATACACAGGTATGAAAACATTCCTTATAACAAATGGATAGATACACAGGTACCAACTGCATGATGATATGATGAATTAGAAAAAGGAAGTACAAAGGCAGTTACTTAAATAGAATAGGAATTATTCAAAACCTGACGGGATGGTAGAGATGTTTGACAGAGATTTTTGTTACTGCAGTGAGGAAGGAACATACATTTTCCTTCTGTGTTCTTCTCTGCTGCTTCCCGTTGGCCATTAAATTACTTCTCTCAGACCCAAACCCATTTTTTCCAATGGGGTGCAGGATCTCCACTGCAGATCCCATAGGGAAACAACCTTCTGGACGGGGGGTGTCATCTAGGCAAACATCAAGGAGTTTGGTGCTCTCATCAGCATTTCAACAAGGTCTTATTTTTGTATGAGTGCACTAAGCCTTCCCTTGTGTGGTGACATGGAGCCCTACATCACTGTATCAACTGCCTGTTCTCTTTTATCATCTTGTACATAATCCTTCACAAGGCTGACAGTAGTTATCATTAACAGCTTTTCTGGCCTTGACCACATTTTCTGTTCTCTGGTGCCCACCTGTTCATCTCTGCCCCCCTGACATCTGGAAGAGCTTAGGGCATGAGTCAGTTAGGACCAGCCCCCATTCCAACAGGATGGCTAATGCCCATTCTCCCAGCTGCACTATCAAGCACTAAAGCCACTAAACGAATTGTGGTCAGTTGGGCCATAGTCAGAGATTTAAACCTTCATGACACTTCATGAAGGAACAAACATGCCCTGCATAAATGCAGAAAAGGAAGAAAGGTAATCCAGGGATAGATGATTTGTAGAATAAAGACAGGGGTAGTGGTCAGTTTTGGTGATAGGACCAAATAATGGGCTTAGGTGAATTATCTATAGAAAAGAAATTTTAGAGGTTATCAAAAGGGACATAATTAGTTTAGATGAAAAGAAATGTTCAAGTGAGGATTAGAGTGTTACTGCAGAAGACATGACTTTCTTTAACCATAGCCTGAGCACTGGCTTTGTTCCAGTAGAGTAGAAAACAGCAACAGTAATCCTGTTGCACAAATGGGGTCCATCAACCAACCCAGGAAATTATCAACCCGTAAGTGTAACTAGCCTATCTGCAAGGCCATGGAAAGAATCATCATTGAACTTATCAACAAGGACACAGGTGACCTTCAAATTCTTGATCCAACCTAGTTTGGTTTTGTCAAGGGTAGATCTTGCTTATTAAACCTGGTGGACTTCTTTGAGAATGTCACCAAAGCCCTGGATGAGGGCAAAGCAGTACATTATGCTTATCTTGATTTAGCCAATGCTTTTGACACAATTGCCCACTCAGAGATTATTGAGAAACTCTCCTATGTGTCACTTGATGGGTAGCCAACTGGCTCACAGACAGAATGCACACTGTCAAAGTTGGAGAGTCCACCTCCACCAGTACACCAGTTACCAGCAGGTTACCACAGGGATCTGTGCTGAGCCCCCTACTATTTGGAGCCTATTTCTGTGAGGTTCAGGCAAAAGAAAAACGAGTGTGGCTTACCAAGTTTGCAGATGATTGTAAACTGGGTACAACTGAGTCCCCTGATGATGTAAACATATTACAGAAGGGGCTGATGCAGTCAAATGATTGATGACAGTGTCATGGACTAAAACTAAATGCAAAAAAATGACTCATTATTCCCTTTGGCAAAGAAGTATCCCCTGCTAATTATGATATAGATAGCACTCCTCTAAGGTCAACCCCAATGGTGCAAGACTTGGGAACACAGGTTGATAGCAATCTAAAGTTTAATCACTATGTGTCCGTGGTGATAAGGAAAGCCTTCTACATTATGCATCTCATAAATAAGGGCATCACATCCAAGACCAGGGAGGTTATAACTCCATTGTATTTGACCCTTATCAGACCACTAATTGAGTACAATGCTCCCTTCTGTATGCATCTCTCCAGACACTTGCAGCAACTGAAGAGACCACAGAGGTTTCTAACCAAGAGAATCCAGGGCCTCCAAAATGTGACTTACATGAAAAGACTGAAAGCCTGTCACTGTACTCTGTATCATACAGGCTGCTGAGAGGCGACCTGTGACTGGCCTACAGTGCAGTCTCTGACTGTGCCCTAGTGGAAATGCTGCACATCCACAAATCAAATGGGACAAGAATCACTCACTTCATCGATCTCAACCTAGCCTGTGACATTAACAAAATATGTTGGAGAGACAGATATATCTCCCAGAGCCTGCCAGTCCTTTGGAATAAGCTCCCACTTCATGTGAAACAGAGCTCTTCAATGACCCTATTTAAGCGCAACCTTGACACTTGGATGGTAAATTCACTCAAGGGGTGACACCTCTCTCATGGACAGGGGTAGTTGGTTTTTGATTATAGAATTGCTCTGCTAACAACGACCATCTAATTATGGTCAATTAGGGTAAATGGGTTTTTACATGGCTAGGCTTGTAACAGTGTACTCTTTTAGGACTTTTATTTCTGACATCTATACAATAGTCTAATAATTGCATTATTTTTAAATTAAAGTACCTTACTGACATATACATTTTTTAAAAAAAAATGAAAGAAAAAGGAGAACTTGGACACTGGAAGCATTTGATTTCATTAACTGTTTAATTCACTGATTGAGTGAGTATATGTGGGTGAGGGAAGTTGCACTGCATTTGTACTACTTGAAAGCTGGACAGCCAAGGTGCTAGTGTATGAAAAGAGAATAAACGTTTTTCTTGAAGACTGTGCCTTCCTTTTGTGGTTCTAAACCTTACAAGGACTTTACACACACAGTCTAACAGTAAAATCAGAAATGGAAAATTCAGATAAAATGACTGGGGAATGAGATATTTAGACTCTGGCAATGCTGTTGTATGAAAAAGTCACACAAAAATAAAAAAACAGAGAGTGAAATGGAATACCAAGAGGGGGGTTTCGAGTAGGATTAAGGATATTTAAAATAAGTTATTTCAGCTTGAGGATATAATGCATGTAAACAGAAACTGGCAAAGGTTGTGTTATTGAGGCCTGCCTACAAACTACTTAATTTATATGGATTTTAGCAGTTAGAAATGTAATTGTGTGAGGAACTAAAACACCTGAGTGAATATATTAGATAAAATGTTCTCGGTATTTACAGTGGTAGCGTTTTTGGCTAGACAGACAGACAGACCAACTGAAACAAGCTGTGAACATGGTTAAGAAAAAATGGAAGTTGATGTTAAGAAGTTAAAAAAATAGAAAAATAAGGGTAAGGGAATAATTGTACTAAATGTGTAGATATTAAAGAGGCAGAGAAAGTTAGACAGGAATAAGTGAAGATGGGGAAGCACCCCGCCATTTTTCAATTTTTTATGAAACTGGGGAGCTTGGGAAATAAGTGTTTCCACTGACAGGTGGAGGCCTGTGGTGGCTCTGTGGTAGGAGATTACCAGGGCAGTGAGTCTTGCACCTGCTGTAGAAGATTCTGTGTGGCTGAAGCTGTCTGTTCACTACCTGCATCACCACATCCTCAACCAAGTCCTGAAGCTCATGGTCAGTGTGATTTGCCAAGCTGTGCTATGCCCAGATGTCTACAGGACTGATGCCACCACCCCAACACTGTGAGTATGTCCCTGGACTAGCAGAGTGTGAATGTTCTCTGACACAGGATGAGCAGGTAAGGTTCTCCTGGGGCTTAATGGGAGTGAATGTTCTGTGACACAGGATGAGCAGGTAAGGTTCTCCTGGGGCTTAATGGGAGTGAATATTCTGTGACACAGGATGAGCAGGTAAGGTTCTCCTGGGGCTTAATGGGAGTGAATGTTCTGTGACACAGGATGAGCAGGTAAGGTTCTCCTGGGGCTTAATGGGAGTGAATGTTCTGTGACACAGGATGAGCAGGTAAGGTTCTCCTGGGGCTTAATGGGAGTGAATGTTCTGTGACACAGGATGAGCAGGTAAGGTTCTCCTGGGGCTTAATGGGAGTGAATGTTCTCTGACACAGGATGAGCAGGTAAGGTTCTCCTGGGGCTTAATGGGAGTGAATGTTCTCTGACACAGGATGAGCAGGTATGGTTCTCCTGGGGCTTAATGGGAGTGAATGTTCTGTGACACAGGATGAGCAGGTAAGGTTCTCCTGGGGCTTAATGGGAGTGAATGTTCTGTGACACAGGATGAGCAGGTAAGGTTCTCCTGGGGCTTAATGGGAGTGAATGTTCTCTGACACAGGATGAGCAGGTAAGGTTCTCCTGGGGCTTAATGGGAGTGAATGTTCTGTGACACAGGATGAGCAGGTAAGGTTCTCCTGGGGCTTAATGGGAGTGAATGTTCTCTGACACAGGATGAGCAGGTAAGGTTCTCCTGGGGCTTAATGGGAGTGAATGTTCTCTGACACAGGATGAGCAGGTAAGGTTCTCCTGGGGCTTAATGGGAGTGAATGTTCTCTGACACAGGATGAGCAGGTATGGTTCTCCTGGGGCTTAATGGGAGTGAATGTTCTGTGACACAGGATGAGCAGGTAAGGTTCTCCTGGGGCTTAATGGGAGTGAATGTTCTGTGACACAGGATGAGCAGGTAAGGTTCTCCTGGGGCTTAATGGGAGTGAATGTTCTGTGACACAGGATGAGCAGGTAAGGTTCTCCTGTGGCTTAATGGGAGTGAATGTTCTGTGACACAGGATGAGCAGGTAAGGTTCTCCTGGGGCTTAATGGGAGTGAATGTTCTCTGACACAGGATGAGCAGGTAAGGTTCTCCTGGGGCTTAATGGGAGTGAATGTTCTGTGACACAGGATGAGCAGGTAAGGTTCTCCTGTGGCTTAATGGGAGTGAATGTTCTGTGACACAGTATGAGCACGTAAGGTTCTCCTGGGGCTTAGTGGGAGTGAATGTTCTGTGACACAGGATGAGCAGGTAAGATTCTCCTGGGGCTTAATGGAAGTGAATGTTCTCTGACACAGGATGAGCAGGTAAGGTTCTCCTGGGGCTTAATGGGAGTGAATGTTCTGTGACACAGGATGAGCAGGTAAGGTTCTCCTGGGGCTTAATGGGAGTGAATGTTCTGTGACACAGGATGAGCAGGTAAGGTTCTCCTGGGGCTTAATGGGAGTGAATGTTCTGTGACACAGGATGAGCAGGTAAGGTTCTCCTGGGGCTTAATGGGAGTGAATGTTCTCTGACACAGGATGAGCAGGTAAGGTTCTCCTGGGACTTAATGGGAGTGAATGTTCTCTGACACAGGATGAGCAGGTAAGGTTCTCCTGGGGCTTAATGGGAGTGAATGTTCTGTGACACAGGATGAGCAGGTAAGGTTCTCCTGGGGCTTAATGGGAGTGAATGTTCTGTGACACAGGATGAGCAGGTAAGGTTCTCCTGGGGCTTAATGGGAGTGAATGTTCTTTGACACAGGATGAGCAGGTATGGTTCTCCTGCGGCTTAATGGGAGTGAATGTTCTGTGACACAGGATGAGCAGGTAAGGTTCTCCTGGGGCTTAATGGGAGTGAATGTTCTCTGACACAGGATGAGCAGGTAAGGTTCTCCTGGGGCTTAATGGGAGTGAATGTTCTGTGACACAGGATGAGCAGGTAAGGTTCTCCTGGGGCTTAATGGGAGTGAATGTTCTCTGACACAGGATGAGCAGGTAAGGTTCTCCTGGGGCTTAATGGGAGTGAATGTTCTCTGACACAGGATGAGCAGGTAAGGTTCTCCTGGGGCTTAATGGGAGTGAATGTTCTCTGACACAGGATGAGCAGGTAAGGTTCTCCTGGGGCTTAATGGGAGTGAATGTTCTCTGACACAGGATGAGCAGGTAAGGTTCTCCTGGGGCTTAATGGGAGTGAATGTTCTCTGACACAGGATGAGCAGGTAAGGTTCTCCTGGGGCTTAATGGGAGTGAATGTTCTCTGACACAGGATGAGCAGGTAAGGTTCTCCTGGGGCTTAATGGGAGTGAATGTTCTGTGACACAGGATGAGCAGGTAAGGTTCTCCTGGGGCTTAATGGGAGTGAATGTTCTGTGACACAGGATGAGCAGGTAAGGTTCTCCTGGGGCTTAATGGGAGTGAATGTTCTCTGACACAGGATGAGCAGGTAAGGTTCTCCTGGGGCTTAATGGGAGTGAATGTTCTCTGACACAGGATGAGCAGGTAAGGTTCTCCTGGGGCTTAATGGGAGTGAATGTTCTCTGACACAGGATGAGCAGGTAAGGTTCTCCTGGGGCTTAATGGGAGTGAATGTTCTGTGACACAGGATGAGCAGGTAAGGTTCTCCTGGGGCTTAATGGGAGTGAATGTTCTCTGACACAGGATGAGCAGGTATGGTTCTCCTGGGGCTTAATGGGAGTGAATGTTCTGTGACACAGGATGAGCAGGTAAGGTTCTCCTGGGGCTTAATGGGAGTGAATGTTCTCTGACACAGGATGAGCAGGTAAGGTTCTCCTGGGGCTTAATGGGAGTGAATGTTCTCTGACACAGGATGAGCAGGTAAGGTTCTCCTGGGGCTTAATGGGAGTGAATGTTCTCTGACACAGGATGAGCAGGTAAGGTTCTCCTGGGGCTTAATGGGAGTGAATGTTCTCTGACACAGGATGAGCAGGTAAGGTTCTCCTGGGGCTTAATGGGAGTGAATGTTCTGACACAGGATGAGCAGGTAAGGTTCTCCTGGGGCTTAATGGGAGTGAATGTTCTCTGACACAGGATGAGCAGGTAAGGTTCTCCTGGGGCTTAATGGGAGTGAATGTTCTCTGACACAGGATGAGCAGGTAAGGTTCTCCTGGGGCTTAATGGGAGTGAATGTTCTGTGACACAGGATGAGCAGGTAAGGTTCTCCTGGGGCTTAATGGGAGTGAATGTTCTGTGACACAGGATGAGCAGGTAAGGTTCTCCTGGGGCTTAATGGGAGTGAATGTTCTGTGACACAGGATGAGCAGGTAAGGTTCTCCTGGGGCTTAATGGGAGTGAATGTTCTGTGACACAGGATGAGCAGGTAAGGTTCTCCTGGGGCTTAATGGGAGTGAATGTTCTCTGACACAGGATGAGCAGGTAAGGTTCTCCTGGGGCTTAATGGGAGTGAATGTTCTCTGACACAGGATGAGCAGGTAAGGTTCTCCTGGGGCTTAATGGGAGTGAATGTTCTCTGACACAGGATGAGCAGGTAAGGTTCTCCTGGGGCTTAATGGGAGTGAATGTTCTCTGACACAGGATGAGCAGGTAAGGTTCTCCTGGGGCTTAATGGGAGTGAATGTTCTCTGACACAGGATGAGCAGGTAAGGTTCTCCTGGGGCTTAATGGGAGTGAATGTTCTCTGACACAGGATGAGCAGGTAAGGTTCTCCTGGGGCTTAATGGGAGTGAATGTTCTCTGACACAGGATGAGCAGGTAAGGTTCTCCTGGGGCTTAATGGGAGTGAATGTTCTGTGACACAGGATGAGCAGGTAAGGTTCTCCTGGGGCTTAATGGGAGTGAATGTTCTCTGACACAGGATGAGCAGGTAAGGTTCTCCTGGGGCTTAATGGGAGTGAATGTTCTCTGACACAGGATGAGCAGGTAAGGTTCTCCTGGGGCTTAATGGGAGTGAATGTTCTCTGACACAGGATGAGCAGGTAAGGTTCTCCTGGGGCTTAATGGGAATGAATGTTCTCTGACACAGGATGAGCAGGTAAGGTTCTCCTGGGGCTTAATGGGAGTGAATGTTCTCTGACACAGGATGAGCAGGTAAGGTTCTCCTGGGGCTTAATGGGAGTGAATGTTCTCTGACACAGGATGAGCAGGTAAGGTTCTCCTGGGGCTTAATGGGAGTGAATGTTCTGTGACACAGGATGAGCAGGTAAGGTTCTCCTGGGGCTTAATGGGAGTGAATGTTCTCTGACACAGGATGAGCAGGTAACGTTCTCCTGAGGCTTAATGAGAGTGAATGTTCTCTGACACAGGATGAGCAGGTAAGGTTCTCCTGGGGCTTAATAGGAGTGAATGTTCTGTGACACAGGATGAGCAGGTAAGGTTCTCCTGGGGCTTAATGGGAAAGACATGAAAGAAAGAAAATCAAAGTAATGCATAATTAAAATAAGAAAAAGATAAAGGGACAGAAGAGAGACAAAGAAGAAATGGAGGCAATGAATTAACTCAGAATTTGTTAATACATCTGTAGTTCAGTAATGGTTACTTGTTTTTATTAAATCTTTAATCAGAAAAAAAAATATTCTGAGAAGTGGTACTGAAAAGATATTAATCAGTGGAAGGACATGAAATGGGGATGCATTTTAGAGCTGCAGTCTGCTGATAATAATGAAATAACCAGATGTAAATATGAAATGGTAAACATAGCCGCAGTGGTGCAGCGGTTACCGTTGTCACCTCACAGCAAGAGGTTCTCCCATTTGATTCTCAGCTGGAGCGCCTTCTGTGTGGAGTCTGCATATCCTCTCCATGGTTGAGTGACGTTTAAAGACATGCAGGTAGGTACGTGCGTGAATGTGTGTGCCTTCTATGAAGGTTGTGCATCGGGCTGGCAACTTGGCACTGTAAAAAAAATCCACTGCCAATCATTAGTGGACCAGAGTTCCGCTGTGGTGACCCCTAACCGGGAAAAGCCGAAAGGCATTAGTTTTTAACACATATTACGTTTATAAGTTATTTTGTAATATTTTATTGCAATGGACTGTGCCACAGTTGTTTACTGGAACCACATTACTTCTGCTGTTATATTTGTACATTACTTACTTCTGGATTTGTAAAATTAAGTAAAAAATGATTTCTTATTAAACAGATTGCTTTGGTGAATGACACCTTTTTTATTTCATTAACATATTCATGAGCAGCCATGGTCAGCCAGGCCAGTCCATGTTGCAGGGAATTGTTATACTGTATCTGCTCTCCAGTTGCATAAAGAACAAAAAGGAGCATGGCTGTTTACCTGTTTACTTAGCATATATATGAATAGCTCTCTTATATGATTACATTTATTAATCAGCAAAGCACAGAGTTTCTTTATGTACTTGTAGTGAATCCATGAGTATTAGGAAATATGTATGTGTATTAATAGATTTCCTAAGCGTGTGTGCAGCAAGTTAAAGCAGAAGGCCCCATTTGGGATGTACCTCTACAAACATCAGCACCAACTGGAAAGGCTACTGAAATACCTCACAAAGAGAATCGATGGCCTTCAACGGGTCTTTAAAACATTGAAATTTTATAACGTTGAAATTCAAAACATTGAGACCAAAACATTGAAATCTCAAAACACTGAAAAGCCAAAAACAATGAAAATTCAGAACACTGAAACTTTGCTTCATAACATTGAAAACTACAATGCTCATGTAAATAACATCCCCTCCACCTATAACAACACCTAATTAACAAACACACTTTCTACTATGTAACTTCACTGTATAGCGATCACCATACAGTGAGGTTAGGAAATTAACTTTTTCCCACTGTAGTGTGATCTTGGAGTTGGTATATTTAATTTACATGGGGGTGTGGATGGCAGATCCCCCCACATGGAGGGTGCAGGGGGGCTTGCTGTATAAATACAAATGTATGTGTATGTATACTCATCCATCCACAAACCCTTTTCCTATTTTTACACATGGGGCCGGGGTGTCACTTCAACAGTGACAGTCATCTAGAGCCAAAGTTCACACTGCCAGGTGACTACTCAGCTGCAGTTGTTCTTTCATACCACACATATACATGCATACTCACACCTATGACCAATTTAGAGTATCCAGTCCACCTGTTGCATGTCTTTGGAACATGGGAGGAAACCAGAGTATCCAGAGAAAACCTAAGTAAACTCCGGCAGGACATGCAGACTCCGCACAGAAGGCAAGCCAGCTGAAAACTGAGCTGGTGAATCTCTTGCTATGGGGCAACAATGCTCTAGCTATCTATCAAATATATATGTGTGTGTGTGTGTGTGTGTGTGTGTGTGTGTGTGTGTGTGTGTGTGTGTGTGTGTGTGTGTGTGTGTGTGTGTGTGTGTGTGTGTCTATACATATAGATATACATGGATCTCATTCAACTCAATGGAAAGTTGAACTTCATATGGTCAAGAACATACGATGAACTTTCCAAAATTGAATGACAGAAAACAACAAAAATCTGTTTTTGTAGAAGGACAAGCCCCACATGCAGGCCTCATATTATATATACCAACTCCGAGATTGTACTACAGTGGGGAAAAGGGTAAATTCCCCATTCTCTGCTGTACCACAATCTCCATTCAAAAGCTTTAACATTTCAGAAAGTCAGTTATATGGTCTTGACCATATGAAGTTCGACATTCTGTTGAGTTGATCTTCTGAATGGGACCCATATAAATATAAATACGCAGACACATATATATATATATATATATATATATATATATATATATATATATATATATATATAAAATATATATATATATATATATATATATATATATATATATATATATATATATATATATATATATATATATATATTTATTCATACACGTATATATGTTTTTCTACAGATGAATTTTTGTTAACAGCTATGGTTATTTACTAATACACACCCTTATATCTTTGCATTCACACCTACATTTCTTATTGCATTTAGCTACATTTATGAAACATACCTTTATAGTATTACTCTATCATTTTTAAAACCTCTTTGAATTAAGATGAAGAAATTAGAATGCAAAATATAAACTGTAGAAATCACCTTCTTTCCCTGACCTGGTCATCCCACTCAGGCAGCTGGCCAGTCATGCACCTCTGAAGGTCATCATACTTGTGCCAGCATTGTGGCCCAGAGTGGATGATCCTTGTTAGGAATGACGTGCTCACTCAGTTCCTGCCACATGCCAATATTCTTCCACATACTGCCAGCCCCCCACACTTTCAGATTTTATCCAGTATGATTCCTATAAGAGGTAGACCATCATTTTCGTATCCTTATCAGACCAGCTTGTTGCCTGGCCTCATGCCTTCACAGGTGCTACCATCTTCTGAAGTGCCTGAACCAAAATGAGAAATGTAACTGCAGGGCTGTGGATCAGAGGGTGAGAACCACACCCTCTGAGGTGTGACATCACCATACCCAACTCATGTAGCCATGTAGGTGTTTTATCCATGGAAGTGATATTTTTGTTAGGTTAGGTTTTCCATTTGCATTATAAAAGTGATATGTCTGTATGTTTATGTATATGTATACCTATCTGTTTATATTTTAGTGACTATGTGTATATGATATTGGTTTGACTAAGTAAAACATTCATGACTGCAGCAGTTTGTGACGGGCGTACATGCCTACTTCATTAAGTAGAAGAATGTTTTCACCTGAACATATTCATTAACATCGTGCATTCAGATGGTATGGAAACTTGACACTTGAAGTACTGATTGAAGTTATCTTTTCTTAATTACTTTTAATATAACAGAATCTTATAAACAACATGCTCAGCTGGTGTTTCATTGCTTTCGGTAAACTAAATTTCTGATAAGAAATGCTGAGGTGTGTCATATTCTGCAGGACGTCTGTGGATTATGCCCCATTATAGTCCCATCTAAATGACGGCTTTTTCCATTTTTCTTTATAACTGCCACTGCGTACTCAAGTTTGTTAGAGGCATGCCGAGAGCTTGAGCATCTTCTGGTGCATAGCGCCGTTCAGTGCAGCTTGTTGCATCTTCTGGTGCATAGCGCCATTCAGTGCAGCTCGTTGCATCTTCTGGTGCATAGCGCTGTTCAGTGCAGCTTGTTGCATCTTCTGGTGCATAGCGCCGTTCAGTGCAGCTTGTTGCATCTTCTGGTGGATAGCGCCATTCAGTGCAGCTCGTTGCATCTTCTGGTGGATAGCGCCATTCAGTGCAGCTCGTTGCATCTTCTGGTGCATAGCACTGTTCAGTGCAGCTCGTTGCATCTTCTGGTGCATAGTGCTGTTCAGAGCAGCTCGTTGCATCTTCTGGTGCATAGCACCATTCAGTGCAGCTCGTTGCATCTTCTGGTGCATATCGCCATTCAGTGCAGCTTGTTGCATCTTCTGGTACATAGCGCCGTTCAGTGCAGCTTGTTGCATCTTCTGGTGCATATCGCCGTTCTGTACAGCTTGAGCATCTTCTGGTGCATAGTGCCGTTCAGTGCAGCTTGTTGCATCTTCTGGTGCATAGCGCCGTTCAGTGCAGCTTGTTGCATCTTCTGGTGGATAACGCCATTCAGTGCAGCTTGAGCATCTTCTGGTGGATAGTGCCATCCAGTGCAGCTTGTTGCATCTTCTGGTGGATATCGCCATTCAGTGCAGCTTGTTGCATCTTCTGCTGCATAGCACCATTCAGTGCAGCTTGTTACATCTTCTGGTGGATAGCGCCGTTCAGTGCAGCTTGAGGATCTTCTGGTGGATAGCGCCATCCAGTGCAGTTTGTTGCATCTTCTGGTGGATAGCGCCATTCAGTGCAGCTTGTTTACAACTACCTGAAGACAATCTACATTCATAGAGAATTACATGGCTGTCTTTAATTTGCATACAAAGTGTGTAAATCAGCCTGAATTTCCATCAGTAACTGTAAACCCACCATATTTACCTGCAATTGGCCAAGTTTGGTGGCAATTACTATGGGAATGCACATACTTCTAAAGTAAGCTTAAACAAAATATAGTTAAAAATATTAGCAAGTTATGGAAATTCAATTTAATAGACAAATACTTTTATGGAAATCCAAAAATGATAAGCAATGAGAGGCAACCAGCAGGCTCACAGTAATCCAGTCTGGTTGATAAAATATATGCTAGTCTTTATTTACGTGCACAAGGTAAGCGCTTTCACTAACCACTTCTTCAGACCATAAAAGTTTTTCACTCTATAAACATTTGCTTATATAGCTGTCATGTGATAAACATCAATTAAACAATTCACTTTTTAAAAACACATCCTTGCTATAAACCTTTAAGGAATTTTTTAAAAACATAAAACTGGGCTTACCGCATGACAAATAACCCCGACCCTTCTCAAAAACCTGTCTTACAATACTCCAGCTTTTCATTGTAATAAATGAGGTGCGGTGTATTCCATCACTTGGAATTACGTACACACCAAATGACTCCAACCATGATCTGCCCTACATTCATCTATCTCCCCCTCAATTGATCGCTCACTTGGTCAAACCACAACACAAGCAGAACAAGCCTGCATATCAGTTTATATGTCTAGCTAATACATGCATTATTTTTACGCTTTTTTACGCTTACTTTCCTTGTAAAATCATATTTAGCTAAACCCAGTTAGGCTACTGTTACATCTATTAGCTATTACTTACGGTATTGACACCACATTAAATAATAGCAACTCTGTATCAGTTTATTTACATAATTTATATGCAAATACCTAGATGTTGACATACCCAAAATACATGAATCAATACTCTTGATAATGCTGACTATCTGCAGCATGCATTATTTACTAAGTTTGCGATTATTCTATATTAGGCATTATAATGGTTATTATTCTTCCCTATTAGGACTGTGATTGTAAGCAATCAAGATGCTTTTTATCTAATTCTTCTTTAAACTATATACCGAATGTCAAGATATGTGTATTCTATATTTACAGTCTATATTTACAGTTATATATGGCTAAATGGTCGCATAAACCTTATCTGCTTTACGCAGCATAACTTTGACTCTCTGTGGTGTTTGTCAAGATTATTTTAAAACTAGCAGGATTAAATGTATTTGTTGCGCACGTCTTTCATGTGATCATGTGATAGCATCAACTTGTCTACAGTGCTCTTCCTTTGTGGGAATAATTTATTTAGTCATAAAGCTCTATATAAATAATAACAGAGATTTTTTCAGTTTCCCATTTTATAGCTCTATAGCTTTTTGCAGCGGATCTTTTAGTCGAATACTTTTATATACTTTGTCTTTTAAAACACTTACACTTTCTATAAAATTGTGATGTATATCTAAATATGCAACTTAGCTATGGCTAAAGCTATAGGGGACTGATCGCCTGTTATTTTCTATGATAAGATGTTAATTCAAAGTGATAAAGCATTTGTGATTGACAGAATTATAGTATATGCCATAAACTATTTAATATTAAATATGTAGCCTGCATGTACTGAAGGCTAACAATTGTTTTGTTATGACTTGTACTAAGCTAAAGGTGAATTGCAGATCAGAGACAATGCTTGTTCTTAATAGATTCTATCCTGCTTAAGGGAATCTAGTGTTATCTAAGGATGGAATTCATTCTATAAATAACGAAATTACCATAGAATGTGTATATGTGTATATACCTGCTGTAAGCTATATAAGGTCAGGGCTTTCATCTAACAGTGATCCTTCTGTTCCTAAGTATGGGTTTGATGGATGCCCTTTCATTAAGGCCTTTGCCCTTATCTGCTCTCAGTCTGATAATTCAATTTACTTCTTTGCTTTCTGTGGCATTTCTAATATTTCCTTCCCTTATCCTAGGTGTATATATATATATATATATATATATATATATATATATATATATATATATATATATCTATTACCATACATTTAAAGGCATGATCACTGCATACATTTGTACATGTTTAGCTAATGCATTGTTCTTATATCTTATTCTTATAGCATACAAATGTTCCCTTATTCTGTTTCGAAACATCTTATCGGTTTTACCGACGTAGAAAGAGAAACATTTTTGACATGTGGCTAGATATACCACATGCATAGTGTTACAGTCTGCTGTAACTCTGAATTGAAGAATCATACCTGTGTCAGGATGTGAACATGTTTTACTCGCATCTACATATGAGCAGTAACTGCATCCGCCACATGGTACATTTCCTTTATGATTATCCATTCTTGGTTCATCTATGGGATGGCATAACAATCTCTTAAGATTTGGTTTGTTCTTAAATAGATATTTTGGTTTGTCTCCCACTATATTTTTTATATCTATGTCTGTAGTAAGTATATGCCAGTGTTGTATTACTTTCATAATATCTTGATTGTCTATTGTATAATACATTGGTATTCGCAATGTCGATAGATCGTTATAACGTGTAATATTTTCTCCTGATTTATCAGAGTAGTAAGGTGCTGCTCTATCAAATCTCATCTTACTGATATCCTGTAGCCTTATTTCTATTTCTTTTCTCTTATAACCACGTTTAGCTAAAATACTCCTGAATAGATCGATTTCTTCATTGTACCCTTCTTCTGTAGCATTAAGATGTGAGATTCTCATTGCTTGCCCTTTAACTATGTTGTTAAATACATCTTGTGGATGCATGCTATATCTATGAAGTATTGCATTTATATAGCATTTCTTCCTATATACACCTGTATTGACGTACGTACATTTATATAGCATTTCTTCCTATATACACCTGTATTGATGTACGTACATTTATATAGCATTTCTTCCTATATACACCTGTATTGATGCATTTCTTCCTATATACACCTGTTATATAGCATTTCTTCCTATATACACCTGTATTGATGTACGTACATTTATATAGCATTTCTTCCTATATACACCTGTATTGATGTACGTACTCATTACTCTTTCAACGTAAACATCCAAATATTCTATCTTAGTATATGAAATGTTTGAGGTGAATCTCAAACATCTAGTCATACCATTCATCATTAAAATGCTCTCATGTAGTTTTTGTTCCTCACCATCCCAAATGATAAAGACATCATCTACAAAATGGTGATAGAAGGATACATGTCTTCTGAACCAGGCTTCCTGGAATAGGTATTCCTCTTCCCATAGGGCTAAGAACATGTTAGCGTAGCTATTGGCACAGGATGTGGCCATAGCCACGCCATCACATTGTATATATATTGTGTTATCAAAGATAAAGACATTGTTCTCCAGTATTAGTTCAAGAAATAGACAAATGAGATCAATCTTCAAGTCATTATATTCACTATGTCTGGAAAGATACCTTTTATATACTATATGCCTAAATCATTTGGAATCATCGTAAATAACGACTGCACATCCAAAGTCACAAATATCATATTAATTTGCATTGATGAAACACTGGTATATTTGTATAAATCCATTAGAAACTGTCTTGTGTCTTTGAGCACAACTTGGTTCTAATCTAACACTGGCCTAAGTTGCTTCTCAACATACAAAGAAAATGGTTCTGTACACCACCCCCTACCAGAGACTATCGGTCTCATAGGGGGGTTAACTGGATTCTTGTGTATTTTGGGTATGCCTTCTATTACAGGTATTGTCGGATGTTCTACTTCTAAAAATTTTGCTAGTTTGTTAGTAATCATTTGGTTGCTAACTAGCTCATGTATTGTTTGTGTTACATTTGCTTTGATTTTATCAACTTCTTTTTTATAAACAATACCATAGTGTTGTATATCTTTAAGCATCTCTTCCATTACTTTTTGGTAGTCCATTTTGTTCATTATTACTAAAGGACTCCCTTTGTCTGCTGGTCTAAATACTAAAGTATTATCTCTCTCTAATCTTTGAAGGGCCTTCCTTTCATTATAATTGAGATTATACCTGCGTATTTTACTATCATGGTCATTATATTCATTAAACATCTTATGTACATCCTCCTCCACTAAATTATAAAAAGCTTCCACTAAGGGGTGATTATTAGGAGTAAATTGACTAGGTCTTGCAAAGGGACAAGCATTCTTACTTTCATTATTTCTAAAGAAATATTTAAGCATTATATTCCTTGTAAACAACTTAATATCAATCAGAACATCTGTAAGTCTAGTATTACTAGTTGGAATAAGATTCAGGCCTTTGTTTAATACATTCAGTTCATATTTATCCAAGTCTCGATGTGATATATTCCAGACTAAACAGTTCTCGTCTGATTCCACATTTTTTTGAGGGTATGGTTGGTTTCTCTCTCCATTGATAACTTCCTTTTCTGCAGCCCTTGACTCTCCGAGCGATTCCTCCTTGCCCCCTTCTCCACTGATATGGAAAGGGGGAATTGATGAAAAACCACTGAGTTGTCGCCACTATTACTTGTGTTAATTCTATTGGTTGTATTGATCGTATGATTGGTTTTCGGTCGTACAACCTGTTGACTAACATCATTGTCTTTTGTAATGCCTGTCCTGTGAGTTTTCACAGCCTGTACTACTGGACATTGTGAGCTATCTGTGGTTTCTTTGGTTCCCACCTGAATGTCTATATTTCCATTGTCTCTGGTATTAGTACCAGGTGGCATATTGCTGTCTACTTTACTCTGACTTGTTGATCTATTACTAATTCCTGATGTAGGAGGGGGTTCAGCTCTATTCAAACTGCTGGATATAGATGTAACAGCCTCTCTGTTAGAACTGTCCATAAATTGCCTATTGTCTAGGTGTGGTCTTGGCTAGGTGAAGACATTACCAAGTTGGAAGTCCTGAATATCTCTATCTAGTTTAGTTCGTTTTTGCTGTATAAGGCATCTTTCATAAATCATAATGGTATCTAATGTTATTGACAGAGCTTTATCTACCAAGTCTGCATCAAAGTCTGAATACATCTTTTGCTGTGTATGCAATTCCAAGTGATGGAATATACCACACCTCATTTATTACAACGAAAAGCTGATGTATTTTAAGACAGGTTTTTGAGAAGGGTCGGGGTTATTTGTCATGCGGTAAGCCCAGTTTTATGTTTTTAAAAAATTCCATAAAGGTTTACAGCAAGGATGTGTTTTTAAAAAGTTAATTGTTTAATTGATGTTTATCACATGACAGCTATATAAGCAAATGTTTGTAGAGTGAAAAACTTTTATGGTTTGAAGAAGCAGTTAGTGAAAGCGCTTACCTTGTGCACGTAAATAAAGACTCACATATATTTTATCAACCAGACTGGATTACTGTGAGCCTACTGGTTGCCTCTCATTGCTTATCATTTTTGGATTTACTCTACATTATTTAAAAGGCAGCGGAGAGGCATTTGCTCTGGTGGGTGTGCTCGTTTTAACTGTTTTTTTCGTTTATCTCACTTTTATGGAAATGTTTTTTTCCCTGAAGGAAAAACTGTTATATGCAATTGTTGTATGTTGTTGTTGGTAATGACAGGAGCATAAATTACATTGGTACAGAATTTCAAATGTATTTTCGTAATGGTGAGAATACATGTCAGTGATATTTACATAAGGAATGTATGGGGAGAAATCTTTGAATATTCCATTGTGTGCAAATTATGACAACCCTCCACTGGACCAGTAATCACGGAGCCTCAATCCTCACCACTGGCATTTGTGGGGGGACATTCACTGGGAGGGTAATAGGTGCACACATAGTATTTCTAGATGCAGCTCTCTGCATCAAGCACAATTTCTCTTAAGAGCACACACAGACCACAGTCAGTCCAGGGCTGGTTTCTCCCTCTACTTCCAACTCCCCAGAAAGACTCCCCACTAGCACCGCTATAGAGTTGATATCTCAGCTGAGTGTCCAAGCCAAGACCTCCAGCATCCTCTCTGTCCAGCCGGTCCTTTGTGTCCCTGCCCAAGTAGCTGACACACACACTCTTTTAGGTTTGAGTTACACACAGACACACATGGAAAAGGGTGACGCAGGTTTACTAGCTATGCCCGCTTCTGCCCAGACTGTAAGGAAGTTATCACTGCCACCAGTCACTCCTTATCAGCTACTTTAGGGCCCTTAGCAAAGGGTTCCAATTTTACTGTGTAATATTAATACTAATTTGAATGATAGTTCGACTAAGAGCAATGTTATTAGGAGTGGCCCACACAGTGTCACCAAATAAATATGCAAGTACTCTCAAAACATAAATATTTCTACATAGATCAGCCACAATGAAAGGTTTGAATATATTTAATAATAAATAATAAAAGAACAAAACAATACTAAATGTGTATTCACATTGACATCAATGTTCAAAACCACAGGAAATATTTGAAATAACATTGCAGTACAGGCTCACACAAATAAAGAAAAACATCCAAACTATGTTTTACTGTATTTCTGACTGAATCTAAGAACATTATACTATTCCCTAGTAGCTTACTATTAGAGCATAGGTTCATAGGTTCATAGGTTCATAGGTTCATAGGTTCATAGGTTTATACTAGGCTATCTGCCCTAAGGCATTTATAAGCCTAGCCCAAATTTTTGTGGCTTACGCCACCCCTTATATGAAAAAATACTGTGGCAGTTGTTGTGGTGAATGGGTCTTCTAGTTGTTGTCAGTTCCAAAACAGAATGCAGAATGCTCTGTCTCACTAAGAGACTTCTCAAATTAATATAAAAAATATTACTGCTGGGATAGCTTGCAGAATGACATAATTTCTGGAGATCTGACTTCTTGTTCCCAGGCCAAAACCCCTATTGCTAGAAACTGCCAGCATTTAGTATCTACCTGTAAAAATATACAGACAAAGGGCTTTTCCTCAGATCTTTGGCAGATGCTGGAAGCCATAAAACAATTGCATTCCTTCATGCATCAAAAGTAGCAATTAGTTCACTCCAAGGACAATACAGAAAGCTTCCTAGTACAGACCTTGTGTCTCTAGCTGCATTGAAAACTTGAGAGATAGCCTTTTTTATTGCATAGCCTATATAGTAATTTAATTTCAGATATCTTTCTAAAGTTTTCTGGAGTTAAGTTAACCCTCCAGTTTCCTCTGTTAAGCATATACATTTAAACAGTTACAACAGTGCATGTACATTTCTGTTCTCTTCCAGTAGGGCACACTGTTGTTACATTTAAAAGACAGCAGTCTACAAATACCTTTTCAACACACATGTCTATACAAGCTGATTGATATACACAACATACAGTTCTAATACGTTTGTAACACAAGCATCTTGTATAAATAATTTTGATATTCACTAATGACATATAATTATTTACAAAATTCCAGCTAGTTGTGCTGGCAGTTTCCCCTTTCAGCACACAGATCTAATGACATAACAAGAGATGGCAGTGGAAGTTACAAAAGCTGTTATTTTGTTTTTTATTGTCATTTGCGGACCAAGACGTGCAGGTTAGCAGTACAAAAGTTGAGAAGGACATTGTTTGGTTGATCTGTGCTTCGTTGTATTGATATGATAATTAATAACCAAAACATAAAAAAGCTTATAGCCACTACTTACTTACTTACTACCATCTCTTTTTTATGCATCCCCTATGTTTACTAGCCTAAAGTAAAAGTAATGTCTTTCGGCTTTTCCCGGTTAGGGGTCGCCACAGCAGAACTCTGGTCCGCTAATGATTGGCAGTAGATTTTTATGCTGTCGAGTAGCCAGCCTGATGCCCAACCTTCAAAGAAGGCACACCCATTCATGCACGCACTTACCTGCATGTCTTTAAATGTCACTCAACCGCGAGGAGGACATGCAGACTCCACACAGAAGGCGCTCCAGCTGAGAATCGAATGGGAGAACCTCTTGCTGTGAGGTGATAATGCTAACTGCTGTAACTAAACTTAACAGATGCTATAACAAAATAGCAAAATTTGCCTCAAATCTACCTTCCTATACCCATCACCACCCTGCCGTAAAAGAAATTAAATGAAATGGTTAAAACTTCCAAACCAACATATTTGCTCCCAATTAATCCCCACACATACTCTTCTCTATCAACCTAAAAACTATCCTGATCTTAAAAATACCCTCAGCTGGTTCCCCCTCCTCTCCACAAGAACATTAAGATCAGGTAGCCAATTGCTCCTTAAAACTAGCAGACCCAAGAACTCTGTATGTGACTCACTTTATGCCGACTATGTTTCCAAACTCTGGAACGCCAGGCCTCTTCACTTACAACTCATATCTTCTTTGGAGAGCTTCAAAATTATGATTAAAGCACCTCTCCAAATCTTGGTTATGTTCCTGCCATGCACTTGATGAGTTCTAAATTCCCATTCTATTCCTTTCCCTTTTCTAACACTTCTGTTCTGTTCTCTGTACCTCTCATAAATCTGACTTATTCATACTTTATTCCTTGTTACACTTCCTGTCCTTTCCCTGGACAGAGTTTTCACCTCCTACTGCGACCTTTTAAATTTGGCATACTTTATTCATTTGATATTTGCTACTGTACACTTAATAACTTACCAGTGTAACACAACTTGCATTTCTACAATCGTATTTTTAAACTGAAGCCTAGCCAAAAATGTACCCTGGCTTTCGCCACCCAAGAAAATTATTTTCTTGTGCCCCTGTCGAGCAGAGCCACAGAAGTGATCCCCGGGGTGAATTTCCTATTACTCATCCAATCATCAAGATTTTTCTTGAAGAGTGCTAATGAGGAGCTCTGTTTGACATAGATATGTAGTCTGTTCCAGAGTATGGGAAGTCTCTGGGACAGGAATCTATCCCTCCAGCATGTTCTGTTTATTGTGGTAATAAGGTTTTGGTCCCTAGAGCATATAGCTTGGAGGGATTGGGATTTCTTTAAGTGGAGCATGTCCAACAGCTCTGGGTTTGACATAGCTTTGTCTGTTAGGCAGAGATTGCCTCTGAGTAGGGGATATGCGACCGAGTAAAGATGGAGGTTTATGAGACAGTCTGCGTAGGGCATCTGTTTGAGGCCAGTAATCCTCTTTGTGAGGTATTTCTGTGGCCTTTCCAGTTGTTGTAGATGTCTTGTGAGGCACATGCCAAAAGGAGCATTGTACTCTATAATGGGTCTAATGAGTGATGAGTAGAGGGGAACAATGACCTCTTTTTTTCTAGATGAGAAACCTTTTGTGATGAGGTGAGCCACATAGAAGGAATCCCTGACCACTGTGGCAATGTGATTATCAAAGGAGAGACTACTGTCCACCTGTGTCCCAAGGTCTCTTATCACATTTTCAGCATTAAATAGACTACCAGCTATGTGGTAGTTCATGGGTACAGAGTTTTTACCAAAGGGGATGACAATACACTTTTTGGCATTGAGCTTCAGGCCATGCCTTTGACACCAGGCATCTGTCTCAGTGAGGCCCTTTTGTAGTATGTCCACATCGTTAGGAGTTTTGATTATGGCTCCTAGTTTGCAGTTATCTGCAAACTTTGTTAGCCAAAGACCTTCTGTGTTAGCCTGTACTTCAGAGAAGTAGATACCAAACAGGAGAGGACCCAGGACTGAACTCTGTGGTATTCCACTTGTCACTGGTCTGAAGTCGGATTTGGAGTCTGCTACTTTTACAGTGTGGGTTCTGTCTGTGAGACAGTTGTCAACCCATCCTGTGACATAAGGATCTATACCTAGTTTAGTGAGCTTATCTATAATTCCAGAGTGGGGGATGGTGTTGAAAGCCTTGGCAAGATCTAGATAAGCTGTGTGAACCACCTTACATTCATCTATGGCTTTGGTGACTGCTTCAAAGAAGTCAGTCAGGTTTAGGAGACATGATCTGCCTTTTACAAATCTGAACTGGGTAGGGTCCAAAGTTTGGAGATTACCAATGTCTTTGCTTATGAGTTCAATGATGATACATTCCATGGCCTTGCAGACCAGGCTTGTCAGGCTAAAGGGGTGATAGTTCCCGGGGTCCGTCATGGCTCCCCATTTGCAGAGTGGGATAACCGTCATGGTGTGCCATTCAGTGGGCACAAAGCCTGAGGTGAGGCTATGACTGAACATGGTACTTAGGTAGGGTGCCAGTTCATTCTATAGTTCATGTAGAATGCAGCCTGGGATATTGTCAGGTCACATGGATGCTGTGTTCTTGGCTTTGGAGAGTGTGTTTTTTACCTGTGCAGCTGTGATTACAGGAACTTTGCATTCATCCGGTATAGAGATGGGCCCTCTAGGGGTTGAGAGGGGGGTAAAGTTAGCACTGAACCTATCTGCCAGGATGTTGGCAATATCAGTTGGTTCTGTATATTTAGTGCCATTGTGCTGTAACTCAGAGCAGATCTGAGTGTTGCCATTGAGATTCTTGACATAGCTATTGAATGCTTTGTGGTTGTCTTTAGAGTCAGTGGCAATTTTGCTTTCATAACTAGCTTTGGAGGATTTTATGAGAGATCTCAGTTTCTTACTAAGGTTGACCAGGGCATTCCTCCAGTCATGGTATTTTACTCTTTTTTGCAACAGTTTCTTTCTTCTGTTGTAGAGTTTGTTTATGGCAGAGGACCACCAGATCAGTTTCCTTTTTTTGGAGGATAGCATATTCTCTAACCTTCTCCACTTCTATCCTGCCTTTCCAACCTACAGCTACCTGCATAGCTGATTGTTTTCCTCACTAACTTCTCCTCCTTTGTCTCTACCCACTCCGTTTGCCCTGTGGGTTCACTCTGCTCCCCTACCCTACCCCCAATTCCCACACCTCCCCACTGCATCCACATTTCTACCTACCTAACCACACCCCCTCCCCTTTTCCTCCAATTACAACCTAACCACAATTAACCAATCATCTTTATTCCCTCCTTATTTTTTCTTTTAACCACACCCTTTAACATACACCATTGAACTTTGCCTTACAATATCACACCCACTACACCTGTACTAGTTACTACAACTTACTAACCACCTTTAATATGTATAAACTCCCCACCCTAGTCCTCAAACATACCATAGTTTTGCTCACACTTATTCCCCCTTTAATATTAGCACAGTTTACAACCTCCTATGAACACCCACTACTATCACACCTTAGCAACCCAACTAAACTAACTTCCTCTTCAATTCCTACCTACCACAACCATCATATTAACATAACTTCCACACCTAGCTATCTTTCACCCAGATATCATAGGATAACCCACATAAAACATGTACATCTAAATCCTAGAAGGTTAACCCTCCCACAAAGTATACATGCAAACACTACATACCTAACCCAACTTCTCTCACTTAGAAATGGAGATAATCACCCAAACCCAGGTCCAACCAACTCCACCTTAAATCAATCCATTTACCAAAACCTCACAGTGTACCCACTATTTAAAAACCCTCAAAACTCACTCTCAATAGCTAACCTCAACATACGTAGTATTAATAATAAAACAACTCAACTACATGCTCTCTTAGAATTCCACTCCTTTGATATTATTTGTCTAACAGAAACCTGGTTAAAACCTTCAACAAGAGACACTGAAGTCATTCCTCCTGGCTATAATATATTGCGTCTCGACAGGGAATCTAAAAAAGGTGGTGGTGTAGCTATCTTATTTAAGTCTAGCCTTCAAATAACCACTTTCAACCAAAAACCTTCCCAGGACTCTAATGCTGAAATTCTTATTACCAAACTTGAACTAAACACAGCCAAATCCATCTTTATTATTTGCATTTATGTTCCCCCAGGAAATAATATTTCTACCATCGAAAAGATCCTATGTTGGCTATCTCTAAACTTACCGCAAGAAACAATCATCCTAGGTCATGTAAACATTGATTGGGAATCTTGCAACAACAAACATCCTACAGACCATATTAATCGTTATGGGTTTTCACAAACTATCACCTCCCCCACTAGAATAAATAAAACTAACAAAAAAGAAAGTACCTTAGATTGGATACTCACCAACAATCAGCCCCAGACTTATGAAACAGGAACCCTCCCTGATGATATAAGTGATCACTTACTAACCTACATTATCAGGCTCAACCTGAGATTGGATACTCACCAACAGTCAGCCCAATACGTACGAAACAGGAACCTCCCCTGATGATATAAGTGATCACTTACTAACCTACATTATCAGGCTCAACCTTAGATTGGATACTCACCAACAGTCATCCCCATACTTACGAAACAGGAACCCCCCCGATGATATAAGTGATCACTTATTAACCTACATTATCAGGCTCAACCTTAGACTGGATACTCACCAACAATCAGCCCCATACTTATGAAACAGGAACCCTCCCTGATGGTATAAGTGATCATTTACTAACCTACATTATCAGGCTCAACCTTAGACTGGATACTCACCAACAATCAGCCCCATACTTATGTAACAGGAACCTTCCCTGATGATATAAGTGATCACTTACTAACCTACATTATCAGGCTCAACCTTAGACTGGATATTCACCAACAGTCAGCCCCATAATTATGAAACAGGAACCCTCGCTGATGATATAAGTGATCACTTACTAACCTACATTATCAGGCTCAACCTTAGATTGGATGTTCACCAACAATCAGCCCCATACTTATGTAACAGGAACCACCCTGATGATATAAGTGATCACTTATTAACCTACATTATCAGGCTCAACCTTAGATTGGATACTCACCAACAGTCATCCCCATACTTACGAAACAGGAACCCCCCCTGATGATATAAGTGATCACTTATTAACCTACATTATCAGGCTCAACCTTAGATTGGATACTCACCAACAGTCAGGCCCATACTTATGAAACAGGAACCCTCCCTGATGATATAAGTGATCACTTACTAACCTACATTATCAGGCTCAACCTGAGATTGGATACTCACCAACAGTCAGCCCCATACGTACGAAACAGGAACCTCCCCTGATGATATAAGTGATCACTTACTAACCTACATTATCAGGCTCAACCTCAGATTGGATACTCACCAACAGTCATCCCCATACTTACGAAACAGGAACCCCCCCTGATGATATAAGTGATCACTTATTAACCTACATTATCAGACTCAACCTTAGATTGGATACTCACCAACAGTCAGGCCTATACTTATGAAACAGGAACCCTCCCTGATGATATAAGTAATCACTTACTAACCTACATTATCAGGCTCAACCTTAGATTGGATACTCACCAACAATCAGCCCCATACTTATGAAACAGGAACCCTCCCTGATAATTTAGGTTAGTAAGTGATCACTTATATCATCAGGGAGGGTTCCTGTTTCATAAGTATGGGGCTGATTGTTGGTGAGTATCCAGTCTAAGGTTGAGCCTGATAATGTAGGTTAATAAGTGATCACTTATATCATCAGGGAGGGTTCCTGTTTCATAAGTATGAGGCTGACTGTTGATGTATCAATCTGGGTTGAGCCTGATAATGTGATCACTTATCATCAGGAGGTTCCTGTTTCATAAGTATGGCTGATGATGGTCAATGAGTAGAAGGTTGAGCCTGATAATGTAGGTTAAGTGATCACTTATATCATCAGGAGGTTCCTGTTTCATAGTATGGGCTGATTGTTGGTGAGTATCCAGTCTGGTTGAGCCTGATAATGTGCTAGTAAGTGATCACTTATATCAGGGGTTCCTGTTTCATAGTATGGGCTGATTGTGGTATCAGTCTGGGTGAGCCTGATAATGTGGTGATCACTTATATCAGGGGTTCCTGTTTCATATATGGGGCTGACTTGATTGAGTATCCAGTCTGGTTGAGCCTGATAATGTGGGTAAGTGATCACTTATCATCAGGGAGTTCCTGTTTCATGGCTGATTGTTGGTGATATCAGGTTGAGCCTGATAATGGTTAGTGATCACTATATCATCGGGGGTTCCTGTTTCATAAGTATGGGCCTGACTGTTGGTGAGTATCCAATCTAAGGTTGAGCCTGATAATGTAGGTTAATAAGTGATCACTTATATCATCAGGCTCAACGTTAGATTGGATACTCACCAACAATCAGCCCCATACCTATGAAACAGGAGCCCTCCCTGATGATATAAGTGATCACTTACTAACCTACATTATCAGGCTCAACCTTAGACTGGATACTCACCAACAATCAGCCCCATCCTTATGAAACAGGAACTCTCCCTGATTATATAAGTGATCACTTACTAACCTACATTATCAGGCTCAACCTTAGACTGGATACTCACCAACAATCAGCCCCCATACTTATGAAACAGGAACCCCCCCCCCCGATGATATAAGTGATCACTTACTAACCTACATTATCAGGCTCAACCCTAGATTGGATACTCACCAACAATCAGCCCGATACTTATGAAACAGGAACCCTCCCTGATGATATAAGTGATCACTTACTAACCTACATTATCAGGCTCAACCTTAGATTGGATACTCACCAACAATCAGCCCCATACTTATGAAACAGGAACCCCTCTGATGACATAAGTGATCACTTACTAACCTACATTATCAGGCTCAACCTTTGACTGGATACTCACCAACAATCAACCCCATATTTATGAAACAGGAACCGTCCCTGATGATATAAGTGATCACTTACTAACCTACATTATCAGACTCAACCTTAGATTGGATACTCACCAACAATCAGCCCCATACTTATGAAACAGGAACCCCCCCTGATGATATAAGTGATCACTTACTAACCTACATTATCAGGCTCAACCTTAGACTGGATACTCACCAACAGTCAGGCCCATACTTATGAAACAGGAACCCTCCCTGATGATATAAGTGATCACTTACTAACCTACATTATCAGGCTCAACCTTAGATTGGATACTCACCAACAATCAGCCCCATACTTATGAAACAGGAACCCTCCCTGATGATACAAGTTATCACTTACTAAACTACATCATCAGGCTCAACCTTAGATTGGATACTCACCAACAATCAGCCCCATACTTATGAAACAGGAACCCTCCCTGATGATATAAGTGATCACTTACTAACCTACATTATCAGGCTCAACCTTAGATTGGATACTCACCAACAATCGACCCCATACTTATGAAACAGGATGATACAAGATCTTACTAACCTACATTATCAGGGTCAACCTTAGATTGGATAGTCACCAACAATCAGCCCCATACCTATTCCTGATGATATAAGTGATCACTTACTAACCTACATTATCAGGCTCAACCTTAGACTGGATACTCACCAACAATCAGCCCCATACTTATGAAACAGGAACCCTCCTGATGATATAAGTGATCACTTACTAACCTACATTATCAGGCTCAACCTTAGATTGGATACTCACCAACAGTCAGCCCCATACTTATGAAACAGGAACCCTCCCTGATGATATAAGTGATCACTTACTAACCTACATTATCAGGCTCAACCTTAGACTGGATACTCACCAACAATCAGCCCCATACTTATGAAACAGGAACCCCCCTGATGATATAAGTGATCACTTACTAACCTACATTATCAGGCTCAACCTTAGATTGGATACTCACCAACAATCAGCCCCATACTTATGAAACAGGAACCCTCCCTGATGATATAAGTGATCACTTACTAACCTACATTATCAGGCTCAACCTTAGACTGGATACTCACCAACAATCAGCCCCATACTTATGAAACAGGAACCCCCCCGATGATATAAGTGATCACTTACTAACCTACATTATCAGGCTCAACCTTAGACTGGATACTCACCAACAATCAGCCCCCTTACTTATGAAACAGGAACCCCCCCGATGATATAAGTGATCACTTACTAACCTACATTATCAGGCTCAACCTTAGATTGAATACTCACCAACAATCAGCCCCATACTTATGAAACAGGAACCCCCCTGATGATATAAGTGATCACTTACTAACCTACATTATCAGGCTCAACCTTAGACTGGATACTCACCAACAATCAACCCCATACTTATGAAACAGGAACCCTCCCTGATGATATAAGTGATCACTTACTAACCTACATTATCAGGCTCAACCTTAGATTGTATACTCACCAACAGTCAGCCCCATACTTATGAAACAGGAACCCCCCCCCCGATGATATAAGTGATCACTTACTAACCTACATTATCAGGCTCAACCTTAGACTGGATACTCACCAACAATCAGCCCCATACTTATGAAACAGGAACCCCCCTGATGATATAAGTGATCACTTACTAACCTACATTATCAGGCTCAACCTTAGACTGGATACTCACCAACAATCAGCCCCATACTTATGAAACAGGAACCCTCCCTGATGATATAAGTGATCACTTACTAACCTACATTATCAGGCTCAACCTTAGATTGGATACTCACCAACAATCAGCCCCATACTTATGAAACAGGAACCCTCCCTGATGATATAAGTGATCACTTATTAACCTACATCATCAGGCTTAAAACCAACCATCCTACCCATAACATTACCAGTACAATCAGATCAAAAAAAATTTCAACTTGGAACTATTTCAAAGTGAACTGATGGCATGTAACTGGACACCCTTAAAACACCTTTCTCCTGATGATGCTGTAGATTTCTTTAATACTAAGTTTCTGGCCATACTCAACTACCATGCCCCCACTCGCTCTATTAGAATTAGAACTAAATCAGCCCCCTGGCTCTCAATAGAAACCAAGCAAAAAATCAATCTCAGAAATAAAATCTGGAAGAAATCTCGCTTAACTAAAAACACAGCTGACTACCAAAACTTCAAACAACTCAGGAATGAGACCAAAAAAGCTATAATGAATGATAAAAAAAACTTTTACCTAAAACCTCAGCATACTTACCAAAATAACCCACAAAAGTTCTGGGCAAACATAAGACTATTACTACAGCCTAGTAAACCTGTCACACCCAACCCACAAGGCTCTGACATAAGGAACCCCAACCAAATTGCAAATGACTTTAATTCCTTTTTTACCGAAACAATTCAAACCCTAGCCAGTCAACTCCCCAACAAAAACACAAACATATCTAACCATAACTTAAACCCACCTCCCCCATTTCACTTCCAACCTGTACCAACATCCTACATTCTCTCCCTTATCAAAAATCTCAAACGATGTACTCCCTCTGCAGACCTAATACCCGCAGAATACTTGCAATTAGCAGACAAATCAATAGCCTACCCAATTTCTATACTTATCAACAGAACCATCACTGAGGGATATGTCCCTAAACTTTGGAAAATCTCCCATATTATCCCACTTCATAAGGGTGGTAATTCTACTGAAGTCTCTAACTACCATCCTATAGCCCTTCTCTCTCCCTTATCTAAGATTATGGAAAGGTGTATCCACAAGCAACTGCTTCACCACCTTCTCCTAAATAACTTACTCTCTAATACCCAACATGGTTTCAGACCATCCCACAGTACCACCACTACCCTACTCTCCTTTACAGACACAATCAACAAAAATCGTAACCACAACAACCTTTCCTCTGCACTTTTTTTAGACCTATCCAAAGCTTTTGACATGGTCAACCACCACATACTCATACACATTCTTCAATCTTTGTCACTTGAAACCAAACCTATAAACTGGTTTAAGTCCTACTTAAGTAACAGACAACAAGCAGTACTCTGGAACTCCACTCTATCCTCCCAACTACCTGTCAACATTGGTGTTCCCCAAGGGTCCATACTGGGTCCCCTCCTGTTTTCTTTATTTATCAATGACCTCCACCAAGTAGTTCCCCAAGCCACATGCATACAATACGCAGATGATTCTATACTAATTTGCTCAGCCACATCTGTGTCTGATCTTCACTCCCTCACACAACACATCTTTAATTCTGTAGAAGATTGGTTTTCCCAACGCTGTCTACTACTTAACCCAAAAAAACTAAACTCCTCCTCTTCACACCTTCCAGCAAATCTCCCCATTTAGACTTTACTATAACATCTAAAAATGGCACACCTATATCACAAGATCCTACTACCAAACTACTAGGCATTACCATTGACAACAACCTTAACTTCGATACCCATATAAGTATCACATTGAAAACTATTAACAAAAAAATAGGCTCTCTTTACAGAATCAAACCTTTCCTCACTGCAGAATCTAGAACAACTATAGCCCACTCCCACCTTATCTCACCCCTTCTCTATGCCTCTCCCATATTTACTAACTTATCAAAAAAGAATATCTTGAAATTAGAAAACTCCTACCACAACATAGCCAGATTTGCCACAGGCAACCCTTACAGAACCCACCACTGTACTAATCTAAAACAACTAGGCTGGCTTGAATTTCAACAGCAACTAAAACTTAATCAACTAGGCATAGCCCATCAAATTCTTTATCAACCTAACAAAACACCTATACTATCTACTCTTATTCACCCCTACCATAATCTAAAGTCCCTAAGATCTGCACACAAACTTCTTGTAAATATTGACAAAGTAAACAACAGGGCCAGAGATTCCCTTTTCTCTAACACTGTTGGTAAAGATTGGAACTTGCTTCCCTCTGAACTTTCTACTATTCCCTCAAAACCTCTCTTCAAAAAGAAACTCAGGCTCTACCTTAAAACACAATGGCTCTGCCCCTGTACTAATCCTGACTAACTTTATTTTCTTGACCCCTGACTAAACCCCTCATCTTTAGAACCCAAAATCTATTCATTTTTTGCATCCACATATTTACATCTCCTTCTAATTATCTATTAAAAAAAAAACAAAAAGTGTACATATATAACTGCCATCTTCCTACTTTCCTGTATCCTTTCTCTCTGTACATTATGATAGTATTCTGCATTGTATATCACGTTATTTTTTTATTTTTGTCGTTTTCTCTAACTACTGTATGTTTATATGTTACTACTATGCCACAATTTATAATGTTTGAATCTATCTTGTTACTTTATATGTATTTAGCAAGATTTTCTATTATTTTTCACTTTAATGTTCAAGTTTGGAGCTTATCTCCCCGGGCCTCCACTGAAAATGGACATATATCCAGCTGGACTAGCCCGGTCAACAAATGTAAAATAAAATAAATAAATAAATAAAATCTCGGTTCTGTTAGGGATAGCATGATCCATGCACTCGTGTAAGTGCTTATAAAGTGCATTTGTGTAGGATTCAGCAGTTGTAACTCTATTGTCCGACTGCATGGGTGTCATGAAGTTTGCCACTTCTGTCTTAAGAAGTGTAAAGTTGGCTTTGGAGAAGTTTTTTACGGTGGTTTCCCTAATTGGGGGTGGGGGCGGGATGTGGATGTCTAGGGTGATTAGCTTGTGGTCGGATCTGACCAACAAGGAATTGACCTCTGGTGTGGAACACCGGTTGCCAATGTTGGTAATGACCATGTCTAGGATATTACTGCCCCTGGTGGGAGTGTGAATAAGTTGATCCAAGGCATTGGAATTTATGAATTCCAGAAAACGTTGAGCAAAAGAGTTGGTACATGAGTAGTTTTCCCAGTTAATGGTGGGGTAGTTGAAATCACCCATTATTAGGGTGTTAGGTTGTACCCTAATACCTTCCAGTGTATCAAGAAATGAAGAGTGGGAATCCTGGTGCATGGTGGGGGGTCTGTAGCAAGATACAATTTGGATTGCGGTCTTGCCCAGAGTTAGTTGCACTTGGATAATCTGGGATGCATTATGCTGTTCAACTAGCCTGGAGGTGTGAATATCCTTAATGAATATGGACACGCCTCCACCTTTAGTGCTTCGTTCTGGGTTAGGTGGCCGAAAGGTGTGGTAGGAATTATAGCCTGGTAATGCAGGGGTGCTCTCTGGAGCTTTGAACCATGTCTCTGTCACTGCACAGATGTCAATGTTCTCCATTTTAAGAAGTGCCTCGAGTGAATGCATTTTGAGGTTTAGACTTCTAGCATTGAGTAGCATTAACCTCAGGTTTTGCTTGCTTGTACCTGTTATGGTGGTGAATTTGTCATTTGAAGCTTGCCTAAAAAAGGCACTATAGGGGTGGCAAGAGCCTTAGCCAGTATCCGGAATCCCAAGGGCGACAGGTGCACGTCATCTCTGGCAAAGCATCGTGGTTTGTCGATATTGTCATCCCAGGCAGACAGATACTGGATCCTTTTAGAATGACATCAGAAGCTAAACCAATTGCTGAAGTCAATCATTTTGTCCTTGTACTGTGGTATAATTCTGGGTGATGACAGGATACTACTCAGGGCTAGGGTCATACCTGCCCGGGCTACAAGATCGGACAGTTCCTCCATGACCCTTTTCATGTAGTCCAGGGAGGTACGTCTCAGGTCATTCACACCAACATGGACAATGACAGAGTCATATTTGTACTTGTTGTGGAGTGACCTGAGTGCATGCATTATGTGGCTGATCCTGGCACCCAACAGGCAGCTGACAGTAACTTTCTCCTTGTTTAGCCTGGTGAGTCAAACATCAGTGTGCCTGACTATAGAGTCATCTATGACTAGAGTGTTGGGTACGTTGTTATGCCTTATGGGCTGTGGTAGAGTGGCACACTGAGTTTGTGGGCTATGTGTCATTTGGGTTGTGTTGAGGGGTGGAGTTTGCTTGCATTTCTGCTTTGGAGGTCCCTGATGCTTGGGCAGGTTTTTATTGAGAGCCTCCACGAATGTAGTTGTGTGTTTTGTGTTTCTATGTGTGTGTTTTGGTGGTGTAGGTTTTGAGGGACTATGTGATGAGTGTGGTGTAAGTGTTTACCTTCACCTCTTGACTGTCTAGTCCAGTCTTGGGTGAAGAGAGCTTTGTTTCCAGTTTGACAATATAAGTGCATCTGTCACAAGTTGTAGTGTTGGGTGGTAGGAGGAGAGGGTTGTCTGTGTACATGAGGCAATTGCTGCATTGCCCCAAGATGCCCAGATTCATCAGGTAGACAGGAGAAATCACCAGGAGCTGACCCTTAGACATGCCTGGATAGGTGCTTATTTAAGTATTAAAACTGCTTTCCTCTAGACAAGTGAGGAAAGTTGAGTGCTGTAGTAATTTGCAGCTTATGTAGTGCTTACAATGAGTTCTGAACAAGTGCTGAGTTCAAAGAAACAGATTTGAGTGCTGAAACTAGAAAACTGGCTAGTTCTAAGAAGCAAAATTAAGCTAGAAGGCTTCCCTCCAAAACAGAAAGGCTTGGGGCTCAGAAGCCTACAAACAGTCTAGACCACTTACAGGAAAGGCAGGAAAAAAGCTTAAAAAAAATTTTTTTCTTTCCCAGATGCTCTCTTTGTACACAGTAGGAGTGCCTGAAATCAGAATATGATCTCACTGCACTCAGTTGAGTGAGCAAATGAGATGGGCCCAGAAGGAGTATCCAAACACAAACTTACAAGAGGGGTGGGCGGTTTCAAAGCCACCAAGATTAACCTTTGGTGATTGTGATAAAAAAACACTAGTTGAGAATAATCATACATTAATAGGTTATATGCTCATAGCTAAATCTAGGGTAGCTGCCCTTGTGGGCTATTTTAAGCCTGGCCAGCTTCCATTTTTGTGCTTAAATGAACCCATTTAATTTGGTTATAGATGGACCTTACCCATGCCATGGTCAATAGTTATACATTATCCCTAATGAGAATAACTAGGATCATATTGTAGATGATTGTAGGGGATCCATGCATGAGACAAAGCATTTAGGAGCTTCCTCTGTCCATTAGTAGTACAGGGGGCAGTCCTGGGGTAAATTTTCTGTTTCCCATCCATAGATCCAAGTTGTACTTAAATAGGGACAGGGATAAACTTTGTTTTATGTGGCTGGGGACTCTCTTCCGTATCAGCAGTGTCCTGTGCAAGGTATACCTGTCCTTCCAAACCATTCTGTTCATGCATCACAAGAACACTGAACTGAGATTACGGGAAGACAGGCTTTAATCGGTTGGGAATTACAACGGTAAGTAATATAAAATGTTGTCAGGAATTAGGAACAGTAGAAGACTGCTGCCTTTGTGGTAGTTCATGGGTACAGAGTATTTACCAAAGGGGATGACAATGCACTTTTTGGCATTGTTTGAGGTCATGCCTCTGACACCAGGCATCTGTCTTAATGAGGCCCTTCTGTAGGATGTCCACATCATTTGGGGACTCAACTATGACTCCTAGTTTGCAGTCATCTGCGAACTTCATTAGCCAAAGGCCTTCTGTGTTAGCCTGTACTTCAGAGGGGTCTACTTAAATGCCGAACCCGCATGATTCACCGACAGGAAATGACCGACGCCAGAAACCGTTGACCCGACCGACAATCGAGCGACAGAAGAAGGATTATCGAAGGGAATGTGTGTGGTAAGTAGGAAGAAGTGGACAGTGAGGTGTAGGGAGCGTACAGGTAAGTACAGGGGGGTGAGGGATAGGGGGAGGATGTGTGATATGTGAGAAGGTGAGTGGTGAGGTGGGTGAGTGTTTGGATTGGGGGGTAAGGGTAGGGAGTTAGGGTTAGGTAGGAGAGTGCGATGTAGTGTCTTGGCTTGGGGGGGGGGGTGTAGTGAGTTTAGGTTAGGTGCAGGTAGGGTGTAGTGTCGGACCTTAGGGTTAGGGTTTGGTTAGGGCTAGTGGATATGTGTTGTAGTGTACTGTGTTGGACGGTAGTGTGTCGGTGTTATGGTGTGTGGTGTTTGTAGTCGGGTTTGTGTGTTGTCGGGTTTCTGGCGTCGGTCATTTCTGTCGGTGAATCATTAGAAGTAGACCCCTTCAGAGAAGTAGATACCAAATAGGAGAGCCCCAGGACTGAACAATGTGGTACTCCACTCGTCACTGGGTTGAAGTCAGATTTGGATTCTGCAACTTTTACAGTGTGGGTTCTGTCAGTGAGCCAGTTGTCAACCTATCTTGTGACATAGCGATTTATACCTACTTTAGCAAGTTTAGCTATAATTCCAGAGTGGGGGATGGTGTCAAAAACCTTGGCGAGGTCAAGATAGGGTGTGTGAACAACCTTACCCTCGTCTATGGCTTTGGTAACTGCCTCAAAGAAGTCGATCGGGTTCAGGAGGCATGCTCTGCCTTTCACATAACTGAACTGGGTGGGGTCCAGAGTTTAGAGGTTACCAATGTCTTTGTTTATGAGTTTCATGATGATACGTTCCATGGCCTTACAGACCAGGCTTGTCAGGATAATAGAGCGATAGTTCCCAGGATCAGTGGTGGCTCCCCCTTTTTGGAGTGGGATAACTGTTGCTGTGCACCATTCAGTAGGCACAAAGCCTGACGTGAGGCTATGATTGAACATGGTGCTTAGGTGGGGAGCCAGTTCATTCTGAAGTTCATGTAAAATGCAGCCTGGGATGTTGTCTGGTCCCATGGATGCTGTGTTTTTGGCTTTAGAGAGTGCAGCTTTTACCTGCGTAGTTGTGATTACAGGGACTCTGCATTCTTCCTGTGGGATCCATACAGATCCCTGACTGCACTTTCCACAGAAACATAAATTACTGAGCATACTTAACCGAAAGTCCTGTTCACCGAAGCAGCACTTTCTGATAAGTATGCTTGTTGTGCCGGTGGTACTACAGACCGGATAAGGGAATATTCCCTTTTCCCCACTGTAGTGCAACTTCGGAGTGAGAATATTAAAGTAGGGGGGTATGTGGAGCTGTGTGGGGTGCAGGGGTGCTTGCCCCCCTGCATAGCAGTAGGTTTAATATATTTTTTTTAAACATACTTTAACAAATGCGCTTTTTTGGTGAAAGCGCTTTCATTAAAGTGTGTTCAGTAATTTTGGATTTGGACTTTTGAGCTTTTGATCAAAAGTCCTAGATCCCTTCCTGTATAGATATGGGCCCTTTAGGGGGTGAAAGGGGGGTAAAGTTAGCACTGAACCTATCTGCAAGGATGTTGGGAATATCAGTTGGTTGTATAATTTTTGTGCCATTGTGCTGTAACTCAAAGCAGATCTGGGTGTTGCCACTGAGATTCTTGACATAGCTATAGAATGCTTTGTGGTTGTCCCTAGAATCAGTGGTGATTTTGTTTTTGTAGCTAGCTTTGGAGGATCTTATAAGGGATCTCAGCTTCTTACTGAGGCTGACCAGGGAGCTCCTCCACTCATGGTATTTTACTGTCTTTTGCAACAGTTTCTTCCTTCTGTTGTAGAGTTTGTTTATGGCAGGGGGCCACCAGATTGGCTTCCTTTTTTTGGAGGGTAGTGTCTTGGTTCTGTTTGGGGTAGCATGATCCATGCACTCGTGTAAGTGCTTATAGAGTGCATCTGTGTAGGATTCAGCAGTTGTAACTGTATTGTCCATCTGCATGGATCTCATGAAGTTCACCACTTCTGTCTTAAGAAGCATGAAGTTGGCTTTGGAGAAATGTTTTACCATGGTTTCCTTAATGGGGGTGGGGGCGGGATGTGGATATCTAGGGTGATTAGCTTATGGTCGGATCTGACCAACGAAGAGTTGACTTCAGTTGTGGAACACCGTTCACTCATGTTGGTAATAACTAGGTCTAGGATATTGCTGCCCCTGGTGGGGGTGTGGATAAGTTGATCCAGGGCATTGGAATTTATGAATTCCAGAAAATGTTGAGTGAAGGATTTGGTACAGGAGTAGTTTTCCCAGTTAATGGTGGGGTAGTTGAAATTGCCTATTATTAGGGTGCTTGGTTGGGGTCTATATTTGAACATTGAAGTTTCAAAACTTCGAATGTTCTAATATCGACACCTATTGAGCGAAATCTGAAAACATCGAACATACAGAACAGCAAATTTTTTCCTAGGGAAAAAATTTGCTGTTCCAAAACACATACACACAACACAAGCACACCAAACAAACAGCAGTCCACACACATACACCTAAAATCTTACACCTAACCCTACAGTAAACTATACACACACCACTAACTATCCACTTACCTTAAACCAAACCCTTACCCTAAGATCCATCACTATCGCACACTCACCTCACCCGCACCCTAACCCTTACTCACCTAACCCGCCCTAACCCTCATGTCCACACAATCGTACACATACCTAACCCGTGCCCTAACCCTAACTCACCTAACCCGCGCTAACCCTCATATTCACACAATCGCACACATACCTAACCCACACCCTAACCCTAACTAACCTAACCTGCACTCAATCGCACACTTACCTGAACCCGACCCGTAACTTTCCACCACAGCACTGAAAATACCGAAGCAACAGAAATGGACAGGACAAATTTTGGTTTTCTGTTGCTTCGATATTTTCAGCTTTCGCTGAATAGGAGTCGATATTAGAACATTCAAAGTTTTGAAACTTCGATGTTCTAATATAGACCCTTTGGTTGAAGCCTAATATTTTCCAGTAAATCAAGAAAAGAGGAGTGGGAATCCTGGGGCATGGTGGGGGATCTGTAGCAAGCTACAATTTGGGTTGCAGTTTTGCCCAGAGTTAATTGCACTTGGATAACCTCAGATTCATTATGCTGAGCAACTATCCTGGAAGTTTGGATATCCTTAATGAATATGGACACACCTCCGCCTTTGTTGTTCCGGTCCAGGTTTGATGGCCGAAAAGTGTGGTATGAGTTATAGCCTGGTAATGCAGGGGTGCTCTCTGGAGCTTTGAACCAGGTCTCAGTCACTGCACAGATATTGATGTTCTCCATTTTAAGGAGTGCCTCGAGGGAGTGCATTTTGAGATTTAGACTTCTAGCATTGAGTAGCATTACCCTCAGTTTTTGCTTGCCTGTTCCTGTTACAGTGGTGAATTTGTCATTTGAACCTTGCCTAAAAAAGGCACTATAGAGGTGGCAAGAGCCTAAACCAATATCTGGAATCCAGGGGTGACAGGTGCAGGCCATCTCTGGAAAAGCATTGTGGTCTGTCGACCATGTCGTCCCAGGCAGACAGATACTGGACCCCCTTAGAGTGATACCAGAAGCTAAGCCAATTGTTGAAGTCAATCATTTTGTCCTTGTACTGCGGTATCATTCTGGGTGATGGCAGGATGCTACTCATGGCTAGGGTCATACCTGCCTGGGCTGCAAGACTGGAGAGCTCTTCCATGTCTCTTTTCATGTAGTCCAGGTAGGTACATCTCAGATGATTCACACCAACATGGACAATGACAGAGACATATGTGTACTTGTTGTGGAGTGACATGAGTGCTTGGGTTATGTGGTGGATCCTGGCACCCGACAGGCAGCTGACAGTAACCTTCTCCTTGTTTAGTCTGGTGAGTGGGACATCAGTTTGCTTGACTATAGAGTCACCTATGACTAATGTGTTGGGTACATTGTTTTGCCTTATGGGCTGTGGTTGAGTGGCACACTGAGTCTGTGTGCTATGTGTCATTTGGGTTGTGTTGGGGGGTGGAGGTTGCATGCATTTCTGCTTTGGAGGTCTCTGTTGCTTGAGAAGATTACTATTGAGAGCCTCCGTGAATGTTTTTGTGTTTCTATGTGTGGATCTTGGTGGTGTAGATTTAGTGGGACTATGTGATGAGTGTGGTGTGGTGCAAGTGTTTACTTTCTCTTGACTGTCAAATTCAGTCTTGGTTAGAGAGAGCTTTACCTCCAGTTTGGCTAGATAAGCGCATCTCTCATAGGTTGTAGTGTTGTGTGGTAGGAGGAGAGGGTTGTCTGTGTACATGAGGCAATTGCTACATTGCCCCAAGATGCCCAGATTCATCAGATAGACAGGAGAGAACACTGGGAACTGACCCTTGGATATGCCTGAATAAAAAAAATATTTTCATCTAGACAAGTGAGGAAAGTGAGTACAAGAGCTGTTTTTCCTCTAAGCAAGTGAGGAAGGTAAGTACAAAAACTGTTTTCCCCAAGGCAATGATGGAGGTTGAGTGCTGTAGTAATTTGTAGCTTATTTAGTGCTTACAACAAGTTCTGAACAAGTGCTGAGCATGAATAAGCAAATTCAAGTGTTAAAACTAAGAAACTGTATCTGAACTAGACTATTTACAGGAAAAAAACAAGTGCAAATGCGGGCTTTTAAATCAGAAAGTTGAGAGAGATGGAAAAATTGCCCAAACTGCCAATAACTACAATTTCTGGGCCAGAAACCACTCCTTATATGGTATATAGGCTACCTAGTGCTTACCCCTCCCACTGATAAGCTAGCAGGCTTCCCTCCAACACAGAAAGGCTTGGGTGCCTCAGGAGCTTACAAACAGTCCTGGATACAGAAAATCTGTATCTGGACTAGACTAGTTACAGGAAGGGGGGAAACAAGTGCAAATGCGGACTTCTAAATCAGGAAGTTGAGAGAGATGGAAAAACAGCCTAAACGGCCAATAACTACAATTTCTTGGCCAAAAACCACTCCTTATGTGGTAGATAGGTTACCTAGTGCTTACCACTCCCACTGATAAGCTAGCAGGCTTCCCTCCAACACAGACAGGCTTGGGGGGGCTCATAAGCTTACAAACAGTCCTGGCTATAGCAAATCTGTATCTGGACTACACTAGTTACAGGGAAGGCAGGAAACAAGTGTACATTTTTTTGTTACAGTTAAGCAGAACACAGGGAGTTTCTAGCAAAGTTTTTTTTTTTTTTTTTGTAAAGGAAAGGGAGAGATGAAAAGCAGAAGAGAGTTCAAGGTTAGGAACTAAGTGGGTTGGCCTTCTCAAATGTTTTCTCTGTATTAGGTAGAATTAGTTAATGACACTAGACTGGGAGGAGTGTCCCAGATCAAATTTACAGTAGAGGCGGGCAACTGCAAAGCCACCAAGTATAACAGCAAGACACCAGCAGGGAGTGAGGGTAGGGAACAACACTACAGCTACTTAGCCTACACTCTTTTAGACGGTAAACACTACATAATGTTTATCACAGCAGAAGAACAGCAGTGAGCCACAAAATGAAAGTTTCTAAACAGGTAAAGGAGCAAGGAGACACTACAGAATGCTTTTAATTGCAAACAAATCAGTTATATGATACACTTCTTGGCAGGAAATCAGAACAAACAGGTGCTTAACAAGTAGAGAACATTTCCCTTTAATACCTTTCACACAGCGAAACTAGGTAAAAAAACTTTACAAACAGTGTGACAGTAAAAATCTTATTTATCAGGCCCTATAAGGCAGACAATTTTAGTTTAACCGTGCAGATTATTTGATAGCAATAAAATACAGTAAAAAGTATGTAGCAGGCAATAAAAAGTGCTATATATAAATTGCTAGAAGCAATAACTAGTAAAAATAAGCAAAAACAGGGTACTTATTGTTATATATCTCAGATCAGAGTTGTAGTCAATGCCCCTCCTCCACTCAGCTCAGTGTGTTGAGCAATGATTTTGCTGGTGACTACAAATCTTTGATGGAATGCAAAGAATCCTTTTGTCAAACAGACTTGGCTGCCGATCATACACCAGGTTTGAATAAAAGTATTAATATTAACGCTTTGCACAAATGAAATTATTTAAATGTTTATGTCATGATTATTTTATGACAGTTTAACGTTTTTTATATGATGCATTTTTACATTTATAATAGTATATGTTTATATATATTTTTAGAAATTTAATTTGAAGTTTGTTCCTATTTGTTGCCATGTCATGTGACTTTTTCAAATGGTCTTTAAATGTTTGTTAGGTGGGTGTGTCAGAGTTTTCTGATGAAGTTTATGGCAATAAAGTGAACGAAAGCGCTAATAAGTGGTGTCCATGTTTGCTGTTACCTCTCTAGGCTTTGTTCATGGTTTTCATTGTTTCAGTTTCTCAGTTAGCCCTATGAGTATGTCACAGAAATATTCAGTAGGTCAAAATGGGTCTAGAGAAAGACCTCGTTATATGGATCAGAAACTGATGAAAACAATGCTTCAGATACAATTAGAAAATGCAGGAAGGCTTAGCAGAAGGGGAAGGTCACAAAAACAAAGACCTGCTGAAACACAATAAATAGTAAATAAAATGACAAAGACTTCTGGAACAAAGATTTAAATAAATAAAATAAAAATACTTCAATGGAAGATAAGAAAGAAGACACAATATACAGGATTTAAAATAAATTGGTCAAAATAAACCAGGCATTGCAAAACAAATGCTCAATTAACTGTCTCTAATTGCATTCAGGGTTTAAACAAAAATTTGTTAAAGTGATGAACTTAAGAAAAAAGAAGCTTTCTCTGTAGTGTAAGAGTTGCTTTCTGGTATTACCATCTCTAGTCTGAGGATGGGTCTGTTTAGGTATAGTAGAGTGTAAATGAATCAGTATATGTAGCTTGTTCTGCACATTAGAAATAACATGAAAGACTTAAGTACTTAAGTACTTTCCAAGCAACCATGTTTAAGGTCTCTGTTGTACCCCTGCAGCCTAATCGTAAACCTTTATTTTTTCACTGATATAGAGCAGGTTGTCGCAGACTGAAAGAGCAAAAGGATTACAATCTGAATGGCGTGTACAGTGAACAGTCATAGTAAAGGGAACAACTTTATTCTTCTGAAAGTAGGAACAACAAGGAACACATTAAATGGATGAGGCAGTTTGGGCTGCCTAAAGTAATTGTGTGTAAGCATATCAACTCGAATTCTACCCCAGTAAAAGACAGCAAGAGCGAATCCCGCATGGTCTTACATAACACAGGATTTGACAGGTAGTAACCCTAATCCCGCATGGTCTTACATAACACAGTATTTGGCAGGTATTAACCCTAATCCCGCATGGTCTTACATAACACAGGATTTGGCAGGTAGTAACCCTAATCCCGCATGGTCTTACATAACACAGGATTTGACAGGTATTAACCCTAATCCCGCATGGTCTTACATAACACAGTATTTGGCAGGTATTAACCCTAATCCCGCATGGTCTTACATAACACAGGATTTGGCAGGTAGTAACCCTAATCCCGCATGGTCTTACATAACACAGGATTTGGCAGGTAGTAACCCTAATCCCGCATGGTCTTACATAACACAGTATTTGGCAGGTATTAACCCTAATCCCGCACGGTCTTACATAACACAGGATTTGACAGGTAGTAACCCTAATCCCGCATGGTCTTACATAACACAGGATTTGGCAGGTATTAACCCTAATCCCGCATGGTCTTACATAACACAGGATTTGACAGGTAGTAACCCTAATCCCGCATGGTCTTACATAACACAGGATTTGGCAGGTATTAACCCTTAATCCCGCATGGTTTTACATAACACAGGATTTGGCAGGTAGTAACCCTAATCCCGCATGGTCTTACATAACACAGGATTTGGCAGGTATTAACCCTAATCCCGCATGGTCTTACATAACACAGGATTTGGCAGGTATTAACCCTAATCCCGCATGGTCTTACATAACACAGGATTTGGCAGGTAGTAACCCTACTTTTTTCACAGCTGCCGCAGTCTTATCCTTCTGCCTGTTATGCTTGGTAAAAAATAGATTTGGGTTTTCTTCAGAGTTTTGTACTGGTTCACTCATCTTTGCCATCCAATTATTCTCATAAAAACTACATAGCAAGCCTGGTGGTAGATTTCTAGGTTGAAACATAACAGACCAATAAGTTCTCATAATATTAAATTCTATATTACACTCACAGTCTAAAAAGTCTGTCATTATTTTAGAGTCTCCTTATAAGAAATCACTTCTATAAGTACTTAACATTTTAGCTTTCACCAGTGTTCCATAGGACAATGAGGGAAGCAAATGAGAGTACAGTCACAAAACAGTGGTCTCACTACTGGGTTTGGTACTAGGAAAACTCAGTTTTAACATGTATGTGTAATGTATCACATTGGTTTGGCAGGTAACAGTATTTTATGTGCTGGTAAAAAACAGTGCTGATACTTCGTTAATGATGTATACACTGCTAACATTCATCCAAAAGAGGCCTTAAAATGTCCCTTTTATTAACTAAAATACATGTGTGGCCATTTCTCCTAAAGATCTAAGAGAGGAAAATATATAAGTAATCATACAGGATTATTAGGAGGATTATTTTATGTTGACAAGTGTATAACTTGTGCTTTCACTGCTGAGGCTATGGCTTGGAGAGTTTACATTTATTTAATAGGTATTATTTCTGACTTTGAGTACCTGATTTAATGGTGGAATTCAATTTGATGAGTTAGTACCTGTTTTAATTGACTTGATTACAGCAGTTTTACCTGTGTTTCAATTCTCCATCCTCTTACATTACATTGGAAATGCTCTCTGGAGACGCTTGCTGCCATTGACATTATAAGAACATAGGAGACAACTGTAATTTATCATATAAAAGTGCAACATTATACATCTTGGAGAGCATATCTGTTATGACAGGGCGCTTCCTTCAATAATTAAATGCCAGCACAGAGCAGCAGATGCAGGTGAAAGCATGTTGCATTGTTTTCTAGTGCACCGTACGCTTGGCAGCATGATGGTGACATGCACATAACTCCTTGATCTTCTTTATGTTTCATTCTCCATCAGTTCCTGATGAACACATAGATCATCCAGTGATCGGCCATCTCTAGATCTCCCCTTCTTTAAGAGAATTATGTTCTACACTTGATCTTAGCCAAAAGGCAGATATGTGATATTCTTTTAGGACACAGACATTACACATTTTGTATTGCATTTGAAATTATTAGCATGCATATCTTTAGGCACAATTAACGTTTGACTTCAACATATGTACACTAGAAAATATTTAGTAATTTTGATCAATGCATACATATGTTATAAAACATTTAGCATAGATAACCAATTAAAAAAAAAACACTTTGCATAAAGCCCAGCAGCACTGGGTCACCAAGCTACTGGCTGCTTGGTGTCCAGTTGCCCAGCCTGGGTTACCTGGTATAGCTCCGTTGAGTGAAAGCTGGATGTAAAACCAATCAATCTGCCAAACATGAACTAAGAATTTCTACAGTCAATGTAGGCTCACTGACAGGACAATGCTTGAAAGTGGATGATATAATGGTACAGAGGAGGCTGGACATCCTCTGTATCCAGGAGACAGGATGGAAAGTCAGTGCAGCAAAGTCATTTGGCTTGGGATCCAGAGTCTACTACTTAGGAGAAGGACAGGCTAGAAATGGTGTGGGAATTGTGGTGAGAGAGATGTTTCAGAAAGCAGTGAGTGATGTCATCAGAATTAATGACAGACTCATGGCAATCAGACTCCAGCCTAATGAAAGGGCAGCATTCATAATTTCAGTCTATGCCTCACAGCAGAGTAGTTATAGTGAAGAAAAGAGTACTTTCAGGCAGCAGTTTCAGGACCTACTAGATAAAGCAGGACAATAGGAATTGGTGTTGATAATGGGAGACTTGAATGCACATATCAGGACAGACAGAACAGGATATGAGGACTGCCTGGGTCCACATGGGTGGGGCAATTCAAATAAAGAAAGAGAAGCCATTCTAGACTTCTGTCTGGCAAATGTTTTGACATTAGCTAACCTGTGTTTCAGAAAGAGAGACAGTCACATGATTACATACATGATTGGCCAAAATGCAACTCAGGTGCACTTCCTCCTATTAAAGAAAGGACAATGGAGTAGAATCAGTGATTGTAAAGTCATCCCCAGTGAAACAGTCATCCCACAGAGTAAACCACTGGTTGCCACAATCAGCCACAAGCAGTGGTCAGAGAAGGCTCTAAGGTCAACAGAGACCAGGCTGAACACCTGGAAGATGACTGGAGAGAAAGAACAACAGTTCAAGAAGTTACTCAGGGGTCTAGCACCCCAAAATGAGGAGGAAACAGGTGGAGTTGAAGAAGAATGGCGGTCCCTCAAAACAGTATGTGTGAGGACTACAGATCAGATATGTGGCAGAGCCACATAAGAAAAGAAGGTATAGAAGGAAAGCTGCTGGTGGAATGCAGTCGTCTGGTAAGTCATCAAAAGAAAAGTGCAGGAAAAACTGGGAGATAGAAAAGATAGACCAAGCTAGGGAAGAATACTGATTGGCTAATAAAGAGGCTAAGAGAGGAGTTGCAATAGCAAAGAACAGGGCATCAGAGACACTCTAACAGCTTCTGGAAAGTGATTCAGTGGGTGGTACAAAAAAACTGTATCAGGTTGCAAGGCAAAGACAGAAAGATTAAGAAGAGAGTCAGACACCCTTCATAAGGGATGTTAGCAACAACCTGTTCACCAGTCTACAGGACGTCAAAGGCAGATGGAAGGACTGACTTCTGTTTCCCATGCTACCTCCTTGGCTAGAAGCTGTCAAGATTTAGCACATATGTGTCAATAATACACACACACACACACACACACACACACACACACACACACACACACACACACACACACACACACACACACACACACACACGGCCTTGCTAAGATCTGTTGCAGCTCCTGGAAGTCATAAAACAATTTCAAATATCAATCCTTCCAGAGTAGTAATTAGTTCACCACAAAGACAATACAGAAAGCTTCGTAGTACAGACTTTTTGTCTCTGGCTGCATTGAGAAATCTAAGATAACATCTTTATTTATGGCCTAGGCCCAGTAATTTAATTTCAGAACATTTTTGAAAGTTAGCTGCAGCTGGACTGTGAATAACCTCTTCTCTTCCAGTATCCACTTTTAAAACATATACATTTAAACAGTTAGCATAATACATGTATAGCTCTTTTGCTGTCCAGCAGGGCACACTGTTGGTACATTTTTAACACAAGCAGCTTTACAAATATATTTTTCAACACAAGCATCTGTACAAATCAGTTTGATATATAAATGACATATAATTCTTTACAAAATCCCAGCTAGCTTTGCTGGCATATGGTTATACATCCACTGTCCTGCTTCTCCCGGCATAGCTGGTAATACCTCATATCATCACATATGGCATTGACCATTTGGTCACATTTCTTGACTGCTTTACATGGACTAGCCTTTCATTATACTTTTTAACTAGGGTAGGAACATTTGCTCAGATCTGTCTGCCCAACCTTAGTTGTGTTGGACTATGCAGAGGTGTTTCTGTAAAATGTCAAGTCAATGTGTGGATCTGTTTGATTAGAAATGCCTTAGCTATCTGAACTGCTCTCTTTACAGCGCCATTATACTGAGGGATAGTGAGGACATAACTTACTAAGAGGATAAAACCATACTCTTTAGTGGAGTGTTAACATTCCATGGTTATAAATTTAGTTGCATTATTGTAACTACTTCTATGGGTAGCTCCTACCGTGAGGACGTCATCTTAAATTGAGATATCACTCCTTGACGAATAATCATAGGTAGAAGCTTTATTTCAATGTCTCCCACAGTAGTCCATTTCCACTAAATAGATTTTTGCATCATATTTGCACAGGCTAGTTGCAATTTTCTGCCACGGCCATTTTAACAATGGTAGAGTCATAACATATTCTCACTATTGAAATGGTTTATGACCTATATCGATTTGATATGGTGTCATCATTTTTGCAGTATCTTAATTTATATTTGACCATAATACAGGCTTTTTACTCTCTTTGCACTTGGGCAACCCTTGATGACCCTTATGAATCTATTTGAGGACTTCTGCTCTCTGGGAATTTGGGACAACAATTTGATCTTGGTACTATAAACTGTTTTTGTGCTCTGACAGTTGTGGTATTACTGTAAATAACTTCTACAGGAGATGTTTTCTGTGTCTGTTTGTTAGGTCATCCATTTTTGACATAACTGATTATTATTTGCAGGTCAGTGTCTTGTCTCGTAGCTTATTTTAGAGTGTCCATTTTGCTCATAATCACAAGTTAGTTACATAGGACAGTTTATAAGCTTGTATGTAGGCAGTCACATCTTCTTCAGTATCCAAATCAGTCACATCAGTGATTGGATTTCTGGATAGGGCATCAGCCATGTTACTTGGGTTTCTGGATAGGGCATCTGCCATGTTACTTGGGTTTCTGGATAGGGCATCTGCCATGTTGCTAGTTGCTTTCCTGGCACATGCACAGCTTTTGTAATGAATTGTCTGAATTTCATCGCTAATCTGAGTGGCAATTCATCCAAATCATGAGCTAATGAGAGGAAATAGTGCTTTATGGGCTGTTTGCAGCTAGAAACAGTCCAGTCCCAAAAAGTGTCTGAAGATTATTCACATGCTCATACTCTTGCAATGAATTCTTTTTTTTTTAATTTAGGAATATCTCCTCCATTTTTGGTCATCTTTCTAGGACAGAAAACAATTGGTTTAAAATTGCCTCGTCCATTTGCATCAGGATAGCACCTTGTCCATACATATTAGCATATCAGTACTGATTATTGTAGGGTTAGTGACATCATGGTGCACAGGCGTAGGGTTAGTGACATCATGGTGCACAGGCGTAGGGTTAGTGACATCATGGCACACAGGCAATGCTACAGACATTAGCTTAGGCTTTTCCTTTTGAAAGCTTTTCTCTGTGGGGTCTCACCTTCTACACTCTACATCTTTTCAATTGACTTGATCAAATCTATTCTGAGTTTGATATTTTCTTTATCACTGGCACAGTTGGTACACCACACCAGTCAGTTTGTTTAGTAACCTCTTCTGCTATATCTAGTGTCAGCATTCTGTTTGACTCAACTTCTGCTTTGGACCAGAAGAGGGCAAGCTATTGGCTTTAGGCTTTTTAACTGGCTCACATTCAAGGAATCCAACATCACCATCACTTTGTTTGTGATTAACCTCACCCACATGTCTTAGTACATGAATATTAGCTCTCTGCCTTTTAGTTAACTCAGACTGGTGAGCTATTTGTATATCTTTTTCCAGTAGTAAATTTGTACTCACTACACCTTCTGCAAGTTCACTGCAAGGAGTGCTTATCATAATTTTTGTCTTTTACATGTTCATCTTTAGCTTCTTCAAATTTACAATATTCAGTCAGTTTATATAAATGTTTGGCAAATGCTTCAACAGATTCATAAGCACATTATAGACACTTCTAAAAATGCATTTTCATGAATGACATTTCTTTTTTTTGGTACATGTTCATTTAGTTCTTGTTGTAAGTGATGAATACATTATGCATTGCCCCTTAGTCCATGTAAGTTCTTAAATAAATTTGCTCATTCGCTTTGCACAGAATATAGAATAGTGAGCTTGTCTGGATTTTTTTTCTTCTTCTTTATCTAGCTTGGCTACAGTTGTAAAACATGCAAACCTCTGCTTCCATGTTGGAAACACAAATAGCTGTTTGAAACAGAATGGCATAGTTGGGTTTAATTTTGTATTTTTTGTTGGTCATTTGGCTCCTTAGCTTGGTTTCTCTTTTTTTGGACATTTGCTCGATCAATTATCATGCAAAAATACCATGAAACTTGTTGATGGCATCCTTCTTGGCTGTTTGGCACAGTTTCTGCTTCTTCAGGGCATTCCCCGAAATTTCAGCAGAATTTGTGGCTTTAAGTTCAGATACTTCTGTGATGCCCCTGCACTGGCCCAATA
>NC_056746.1:115840120-115852620 GCF_019279795.1 Protopterus annectens | reverse complement strand
CGTTTTCAGTAGATTCAGTTAAGTACTTCAAAACATTATTTTTCTGATACCAGAGGAATACAGTGCAGCAAAAAAGTTCCTATAGAGAATAACGATTTTGCAAATCAAGAGTAAAAACTGTTTTATCATGAGGTAGAAAATGCATTTAGACCTCACCTCAGCAAAGACAGCCCCCTGGATTCTCAAAAGCTTGCATGGTGTGCATGAATAGTGTTAGATGAAATTTTGCCAATATGGCGGCCGAGCGATCCACATACGTGCACGTCTGACATACGCGAGCACTGTAGCACTAGTGCTGCACGTCCCCAGCCCCCATATGCAAATCACCCCATTTGCAGGTGAAAACCATGCAAATGAGGTAAATTTGCCATCCAGGAAGCAGGAATCAGGGCATGCAGGACTAGCGTAGTATGCAAAAATGTACTCGGTTAGTAACCGAGTACGGTACTGCAAACTGCAAAACAGAGCTATGACAGCTCCAAATAAAGGCTGCATAGCATTGAGAAAGCATGCCAATGGCCAAGTAGAAGACCATTGGCATTGCAGACAATGCCACATGTACAAAATACAACTTTTATGATATGTCCGCCGATCACGTCCGTTGAAGCATAGGACAGCGGCACGCAAATGGGACTGGTCGGGAACTAAGAAAATAAACCTAAAAACAACAGTCTAACTAAAATCAGTATTCCGCCATGCAAGTCAATGACAGGCAAAAGACAACCTGGCCAGTGAGTAGTGGTTGCTAAGGGGGGTGAGGCACAGTGTGACACATGTAACTATGCATTAGCAGGCAATTCTATGCAAATGAGGGGAAGGATAGTGAATCCCGGTTTTCCCCAGCATGTGAGGCAGGTCCCAACAGTGTATGGGTATGAATAGTGTGTCAGGCAAACTGTCAGTGGATTGGAGCCCTGTGCCTTGGGGTTGCATCCAGCTTAGCACAGCAAAGCCAGGAGGTGTGTCTAAACCTGCCCAGGATGTACGACACAGTGTAAGTGGGTGTCCGCGCCGCACAATGGGATCTACAGGAAGATAAAGGAAGTGAACCCAGGAAATAGTAGCAGTGTGCACATTGCAGTGCACCAATTGCGTGGTGCACCCCTGGGATGAATCAGAAGGACAATGGGAAGGGAAAGCAGCAGTAGGAAGTTAATCAATGGGTACTAGGTTTGCTGCCAGGTGAAACGGATCAGAACCAGCCAATTACACAGGCAGCAGACCAGCCTAGCCCAGAACGCCACTATAAACTGTGCAAACACCTACCCCTCTGGTTTTTCCCATACCCTACCCCACTGGTGTAAACAAGTGGGGAACTTTTAACATTCACAACAGCAAAATGTTAGGGGCTGCTATGGCTATCATACAACTGTGGAAGAGGCTGAGGGTGTCGAGGATGGAAATGCTGCTGACCAACCCACAGTGAGGAGATGGAGAAGAGTGTACAGACCCAGGGTGACCTACCAAGGGCTACATGAGCTGGAGATAGTGGAGAGTTATAGGGTGGACAGGGATCTCCTACAGCAGATTGTTGAGCTGTGTCGGCCATGCCTGAGACACAGAACTAACGGAAGAGAACCCATCCCAGTGGAAATGAAGGTACTTGTAGGCCTAAGAATACTAACTACAGGTACCTTCCAAAGGCCAACTGGGGATATGATATGGATCTCACAGGCATCAGAATCCAGGGTACTCCACCAGTTCCTGGATGCCATGGTAGCACATGTCAGTGAGCACTTATATTTCCCCTTCACCCGTGAGGCATTGGCCAGCAGTATCCGTCTTTTCCACCAAATAGCAGAATACACTGAGGTAGTGGTTGCAATACACTGCATGCACATACGCATCAAAGCACCACCCGGTGAGCAGGGTAGTGTCTACATCATCTGCAAGGGCTTCCCCTCCATCAACTGCCAGGTCATGTGCGATGCCCAGGGAATAATACTGAATGTGTGTGCTGGATGCCCACATGTGGCATCTGATGCAGCTGTACCAGAAATTTGCCAGTGGGGACATCCCACACGGCCACCTAGTGGGGGATGCTGGATATGCACTGGAGCCGTGGCTGATGACACCCATCAGAAATGCACACACTCACTCGAACAAGAACTCAATAATGAGGCACACTCACAAACAAGAATCATAATAGAGCGTGTGTTTGGGATGCTCAAGTCACAGTTCCGGTGTCTGGACACATCCAGTGGAGCCTTCCAGTACTCACCAACTACATGTACCCAAATCATCCTTGTATGTACCATGCTACACAATATGATCCAGTGGAAACAGCTGCAGCAGGAGCAGCAAGGGTCAGAGCCATATAGCCCCCCACCAATGCCAAGGTCTGCACAGGCACAAAGTGACTTAGGGGAGGAGCAACCTGAGCCCACCCCAGTAGGCAGAAGGAGCTGTGCCCAGTATGCCCTGGCCCTGGCAAAGAGGCAACGTATAGTGCATACACTGACACGGGAGGGACCCAGGGAATAGCACCTCTCTCTGACTCTCACATTGAGTAAAAGGGATGCCAAACATTACATTACCTGTGCCTAGCCATGCGTAGGCAGTGTACAACGTGCATCCGACATAGGCAGCTCTGCAGCAACACCCACAATACTGGGACACCCACAGGATAAGTGACTCACACATGCCAGATAGGAGGGGGGGTCACATACCCAACAACAGTCACAGCCAGCAGGACAGGTGTAGACAAACACAAACAAATGTCGTACTATGGCCTCTGAATGAGGGGTTTGGCTGACCCCCCATCCAGGCTTAAATGGACAGACCACAGAAGGCCAGGTAGTGGGATGTCAGTTGTAACAGCTAGAAAGTCAGAAACTAATGTGTATGCAATCAAAAGATAAGAACGGAAGTACACTGGTATGGGGTAGCCAGCACAATGGTTAAGACCACTGACAGAATCAGACTACAGGACATACCAGTACAGTCCTAGCAAATGTGTAAAACTGTCAGGTGTGCCCCCCCCATCTCACATAGAAATACAGTAACAGTCAGGTGTGCCCCTCACTCATGTATAGAAACATAGAAATAGTCAGGTGTACCACCTGCTATGCAGACATGTTGCAACAGTCAATGCCAAATGATCGGTGGATACCCTGCAGAGACAGCATGCTACCTGTCGGTGTACAACACAAAGGTTAGCTGTGCAGTACAAACCACCAGACATGCTCTACACATGCATAACAGATGGCCTTACTATGCATGCTCACACACTTAGAGTAATGAAGGCAATGTCAGTCATCAACATACTGAAAGGTCATACTGGGCATGCTCACACACTTAAACACATGAAGGCCATGTATGCAAACACCAGTGGACCAGACATATCCAGCGGTTGCAATAGTTACTGCAGACACATGTCAGTATGCACCACTCATGCCTTGCACACACAGTGGATAGGAATACAGACATATATGTAAGGACAACACACCATAACATGGCAAAGGTAGATGGATATAGATATGTGGAAGAGGGTGACCATGACAAGGAGTCATCCACGCCTGTCCCACTGAGCACACAGCCAAAGGGCTCCAAACACATCAGTTGCAGATGTCACACACTGCAGTTACTAGCGACCAGTACCTGTCAGCACCACAGACTATGTGGTTCATGTGCCAGCTGTGCAACATGGCTGTACAAGGACATAGTCAGCTCGTTGCCCTAGACATGCACCTATGACATATGACCCCATGTGTGGTCACCTGTGGCATGTCACCCCGACATGAATGGTGTATGGGCCATGCACACATTGGCCACCCCATAGCCATACCCTGACAAGCCTGCTGAGGTTATCCAATGTGTAATACACCTTTGGGAAACTTGTAGCCCAGTAATCTCTGTGGCGTGTCCCATAACTGTGTACTGCTGTAGTGTGATAGACTAGTTAGGTAAGAGTTCTAACCCCAGACATGGCAACTTTGTGTGTGAGTGTGTGTCACTGTTCATGTGTGTGTGTCTGTCTCTCACTGACTATGTAGAGACCAATGCTTTTTAGGTTACTCACACCCCTTACAAGTCGAATACTCTGCTTTGGCAAGGCTACTGATATCACGCAACATGAAATACACCTCTGGGATGATTGTAGCTGAGTAATCTCTGTAGTATGTCCTGTAATATCGTACGGCCATAGTGTGATTAAGGATTTAGTTGGGAGTTCTAGCCCCCGACCTGCCAACTGTGTGTGTATGCGTGCATGTCTGACTGTGTAGAGAGCAATGCTTTTAGGTTACTCACACCCTGTACATTTCACATACCCAACTTTGGCAAGGCTGCTGATGTCACCCACCTAGAAATACTTCCCTGGGAGAGCTGTAGCCCAGTAATCTCTGTAGCACATGCTGTAACTGCATGCTGCTGTAGTGTGATAATGTAGTTAGGTAGGAGGTCAAACCCCAGATGTGGCAACTGTGCATGTGTGAGTCTGTGTGTGTGTGTCTGTCTGTCACTGACTGTGTAGAGAGCAATGCTTTTTAGGCTACTCACACCCCTTACAAGTCGAATACCATCCTTTAGCAAGGCTGCTGATGTCACACAATGTGAAATACACCTCTGGGAGAGCTGTAGCCCAGTAATCTCCATAGTGCATGCTAATAACTGCGTACTGCTGTAGTGTGAATTAGACACATGGTTGGGTTCCATCCCCACACATGGCAGTTCCAGATGTATTGTGTGTGTCATTGTCTATGTAGGGAGCAATGCATTTTATGCTATTCTCTCGCAGTCATTTCAAAGCTCTACTTTGGCAATCCTGCTGATGTCAGTCAGTGTGACATACACTTTTGGGCAGGGACTACCCCTATAATATCCATGGCACTTACTAAAACTGGTAGTGCTGGAGTGTCATACACTAGTTAGGTAGGGATTCTACTCCCAAACATGACAGGTATGCATCTGTGTGTGTGTGTGTGTGTGTGTGTGTGTGTGTGTGTGTGTGTGTGTGTGTGTGTGTGTGTGTGTGTGTGTGTGTGTGTGTGTGTATGTGTGTGTGTATGTGTGTGAGTATGAGTGTATGAGTGTATGTGTGTGAGTGTTTGAGGGTGTGTTTGTAACCCATATCCTGTGTAGAGGTGGTTGTGACTGTGTGACACCTGTGGCCAATGTGGAGTGGGTTTTGCATTTTCTTATATGGTGGCCATACTATATATCACAATGTCCACTGTACAGGGATAACACATGTGATATGGCTGAGAGACCGGGGTGCAGAGCCATACCCAGACATGTGACATCAAGGCCAGGCAATCACAGTTAGCAACCCCAGTATTACCCAGAGCACACTCTCACCCCATGTGTCATACACACACACACATATGCCTAGGTAACAGCCAATATAAGAGTAGTACACTGCACATTGGCCACTGATAGTAACTATGGAGTGACTGTGGTGGGCTACAGAGGGCATGACACCCAGTCCATCTGTCCAATATGCATATACATGCAGACAGTGCACCTCCCTTATGTTCTTCAATGGACAACTGCACCACCTGTGGTGCCATCACATGTGACCCACAATGGACATACCATGCCTGACAACATACCCGTATGGACAGATGCCACTGACACAGAGGAATGCTGATAGCATGCACACCATGTAGGTGCAGGGTAAAGCTGCTGGCCATTACCAGCTCCTGCCACAGGTGGTCAGGACTGGCACATCTGATGATAATCTGTGTTCACAACATGGGCCGGCCACCCCAGGTACAGTTCCACATGTCACTGTACATGCATGTGGGAGGTGTGCACATCCCAGATGCAGTCCATGTCATGGATGAAGGAACACAGATATGGCAAGTGATGCACAGCAATGCCCACACACAGTAGTCACCCAGGTGACCGGATGCGGGATACAATACCCGCCTGTGTGGGAAAATGCAAACACTACATCCCTGAGCCACAATGCAGACCATCATCATGTGGCCTGATGCCAAGGTACACCCATCGCCTAGCCGTGGACAGCCATCTGGCACAGTCAAACACCACACACCTGTGCAGACATGCACACATGCATGTCAGTAGTGGCACCCTGTGTATTTGTGTGTGTGTTGCATGCTGCAGATGTTCACATCCACACTCCCTACAACCCCTGGGGGCATACTGCAGAATACTTTCTGATGTCAGACACCTTCCCATACCCTTCGCCCGTACAGCCCCCATATGACCTGGTGGGATATCTGCACAGTGATGTGATGTGGCAATCCCACAACCAATGAGTTGTACACCTTGCCCTGCCATGTGTGTCAATGTGTGTGTGTCCTTGTGATAGTGTGTCTGTGTTGACGCTGGCACTTGTTCATGCCAAAAGGCATGTGTATGTCACCTACTGTACAGCTACTGTATCCCTGTTACAGAGTTAACTCACCATCACATATATATTCTGAGTGCTCCACAACAGGTAACTTATGTGGGGCATCCAATAATTGCAGCAAACTGTGCTAGCACTACATAGTCATCAGGGGTTTGATACCCTGTGCTGCTAGATGTGTGACACAACCTTGCCTCAGTTTTACCCTCCCACCCCTCCCTGACATGTATTAGCCTCTGTCTGCATCCCCCACCCCCTCTCAGGTGGACGTGAAGACCTACACCTGCTTTGCTTAGGCAGCAGCATGTGTAATGTAGGTAATGCTCATGATCAGCTGATGGCCTCTGTATGAATTGCAGCCCTCCCCTAGCTGATTGCATGTGAAACAACTGTGGTAACATTCCCCATCACCAAATGTATGGAAACACACTCCCATACCCAGGAACATCATGGTGGTGTTTGCCCTTGTCACCCACTGTGTGCAGGAACTAGATCTGTTGTGTGCCAAACAGCATCCCTTATGGATTGCGGTATACATCTGACAACATACACTGACTACAGCCTGTAGGTGCCACTATACTGCGTTTGGAGTGATGTTGCTTTCACAGTGATTGTGTGGATATGGCTGATGTACATGTCTCAATACCTGCCATGCCAGTTCCATGTTGATGGAGAATCACCATCTGCATGGTCATCTGCAGCCTGGGTAGTGTTGTGTCTGTGGCTGCATGTGTCACCCACGGAGAATCTAGCTGTTGACTGCTGAAGGTAGTGTGAGGATTGCATTCAGTAGATGGAGAAAGCTGTGGTAGTCACAGACGTCATATCCCTCAAAGGACATATGTTGCAGCAACCCTGTAACAACAGTAAATGTATGTGGTCATCACAGCAACATGTCAGTATTGGTCCTGTGTATGTGCTCCCAGCCACACCTCTGTCAACCTTTGTACATATGTCATGCATGAAGTGGTGCATATGTGCTGTGCACCATACTTTGTGGCATCATATCTGAGAACAAGCCACGGATATATCTGACTGCTACATGTTATGTACAGTAGGGGTTACATTATATTAAATTACCTGCACATTCTGAGGATGTTCATACAGTATTTAGGTCTGTGTACCTATAGTGAATGTCGACAGTGTGTTTAGTGTTGATATGTACTTCAGCCTGTGTACAGACTGTGGTAGATGACATTGCTCTAGTTCCCCTACTTTCAGATTTTACATGCTGCTCCACTGTATGGTACTGTAGTGGCATACATGTTTGTAGGGCCATAAACACACATGTCCCATACCACAGACACCCACCAGACCAAACTGTGTAGCAGGCCAGTATATGTAGGGCAGTCTGTGAGTGGCAGATATGAGGATGGTGTTGAACACATAGTCAATATACTGTCATACCATGCTAGCTAACCATATCTGGCTGTGGCTGTGTTCACATTGGTTGTGAATATGCACTGTCACACAAGTGTATCCTACCCTGTGCTGTGACATGTCTGTGGAGCCTGCTGTATATGCAGGTACATGTGCATTTCCCCTTACGCGTTGTAGGCCAGTGTTGAGCCAGTCTGCCTACAGCCTGCGCAGTGCATTGTGACATGTCTAGCAGCTGAGTGTACCTACACACTGGGATGTCATGTGCAGATACTAGCCAGATGTCCCACTGCTGGACCTCACCTAACAGTCATGTATGTCAGACAGGGCAGTGGGATGAAGTGCGGATGCATATCAATACCTATTGTGTAGTATGTGGACATGGCACCCCTGTACCAGCGGCCATACCATTACAGGCCAGACAGGGGTGTGTGAATGCATGACCAATGGTGGACATTATATACCTATCTTTATGTGTTATACCCATCTACATAGCCATCCACATCCATATTGTGAGGCATGGTACACATGTGTAGTACTAAGGGTGTATGTGTATACCTCTAGAATGTACAAACTGTTTCACACCCCTACATATGTAGGCCAATATCTCTGCTGCAGTCCACAGTGGCGTTACATGCTAGCAGCAGTACTATACACTGATGTCCTTTGGATGTTGTTCAGTAAGCAATGGCACACATGTTATGAGCAGATGTGACCTGCCACACACACCATGTCTGTGAATACAATCCCAATAACAGTAACAATAGCCTACTAGTATACCAGTTAGAGATACCTGACATCCCCTGCAACTATAACATTGGGAACATACGGGCTGGGGTTGCCTACACTTCATGTCCAGGAACTATGGTGGGAATATATGTATATATGTACATTTACATATCCAGATAACCAGATATACAATTACACATGTGTACTAGACCCATTTAACACTGCCATGGCAACCACCCACTATTGATCCCCACATCATGTGTGCGTGGCCCCATTACATCTCCTGTGTGATGGGCATCCGTCCCGTGTGTGGGCAGCAGTGCTACCGACAGCATGTAGCAATACCCCATACAGGAGAACCGGCACACTCAGGGCAGCCACATATTTGTCGGAGGATCAGGAAGTGCATACAGACTGCGAGTGGAGTTGTGTTATGCATTGCACAGTACTGCTGTTACTAGTATGCCATGGAATGCAGTCCATCTGCATAGCACACAACTGTGGGCCTACCCTCATGCTGGCTGGATCTGTGCCTATCATGTCTTGTCTGTCCATCACACAGGTCTTGTGTCAGACAACACACTGGCAGTGTGTGTGTTGTGTGTTACCGGTACATGGCTACATCCATGACCATCCATACCAGCAATTCCCTGACTATGGGTATGTTACAGACTATCCTGCAACACCTGCACCTTGTGTAGTGTATTGCAATAGTTGTCCACATATGTGCTTGTATTCCAGCCTCTGTCCATCACCTACATACCAAGCTGTGCACATATATCATGTTGTTGGTGGTTGATCCATAGTGGGCTGGGAGTATAACACACTGCCATGTCTGCCCTCAGTCCACTACCATTGTAACCCCCACACATATGGGGCTGGGGCCATATATGTATGGGCGCCACCTATACAATACATGTGTGCCCTCATGCACTGCAGAGCCTAGTGTATGTAACAGTGGTATATGGCCCTGTATAATTGAGTCCAGGGGGAAGCACCAGAAAAGACCTAGGCTGCTACAAAATGTAGGGCTATCAGGGTTGAGCTGCCTTAAGGTATCTGGATGTACAGTACCACATACTTCACCTATATACACATTGCTGTCATGGATCTGGGTACTGCAGGACTACTGTCCCCTGCCATACAAACTGTTCTGTGTGCACGTGATGGTGTCAGTTATGCCAAGTTATGAAGCAGTTACAACCCATGTGGTCATAAGACGTCCATACCACCTACTGTGTTTGTACAGTGTGTAGATAGAGGTTGCTGAACTACACACCTGGAATACATACCTTCAATTGTTAGGTATCCTGTGGCCCAGTATGTCTTTCCTATTATACATTGTGAATCGCTTGGCCTGGACAGCAACAACTGTGAACCTTTCCAACCTACTGTATGAGTGTAACTGGTCCACTGTAGCATCACTCCGTTGATATAGTTGTCAGTGTCTGAACAGCTATATGGCATGGCATGTAGAACTGTAATAGTACATGATGATAGGTTACCATGTCAGCAAACCTGTGGGTGTTGTTTTGCCTATGACCTCTCCGTGGGTGTATGTTACAGGCAATGATTGTCATTTGTAAGGGTGGCACATACAGTGTCCAGTCATTCAGGGGTCAACTGTAGGCATAGTGGCTGGTCCATATTGTGTGCATCTACCGCTTATGTTTCATACTGTACATATAACTGCGTGTGTATGTGTAGTCACATGTATATGTACATATATATACATATATATATATATATATATATATATATATATATATATATATATATATATATATATATATATATATATATATAAAATTATGTATATGTATACCTGTATCTGCATAGCTGTGTCTGTGTATCTGAAGCCTGGTAATGTTGATGGCATCCACATAATACATTCCCTATGGGAGCCAGAACGTACTACACAATATGTTACCAGTAACAGCCTGACATCATACAGGTGGAATGTAATACAAGTAACATTGTGTACCCATGTTTCCACTGGCCCTGGTTATGGGATCACCAACACTTGGTAGTTTATTGCAGGATGGACGTGTTTGGCTGGGGAGGATGCCTATTTGTATGACTCATGTAGTGTGTGGTGCCTTTCAACCCCATTAGCGTAACTTGTAGCCTGTTACTCTCCACTCCCTAACAGCTACATGTGCCTTGCAGTACCAGCACAACAGTGTTGCACCAGTGGGTTGGTAGGCATGGGAATCCCATTGATGTTTGCCACGTGTGTGTACATGTGCATGTGTGCATATCTGTAGGGAACACTAGTCTGAGCTCACATACTCCTATTACAATACACATTGCCACACAGTAGTACGGATATTGTTGTTGTCACCCATAGGTGTGGCAATGCAATGCAACACCCTACTGTGCCTGTGGTGTGTGCATCACATGTATATCCCTGTGGTACCACTGTTGTGATATGCAATGGGTTGTTTTTGCGTCATTGCCACTGTGAGATAGTGGGAATGTCAGAGTATCTAGATGGGTTCTAGTGTGTACAATACCCAGTGGGGTATGTGGGTGCTGTGTACACTGTCTTTACACCATGGTACACCTGGTATATGGTCCACGTACCACTCTCAGGTGGCCAATGTCACCATCACCCATACAGGTAAAAGAAAACAGGATACGGCCCAGTTACACATGTGCTGTGTGCAGCCTACCTGTAACACATTGGACACATGGACTAGTTAGTTAGCAACTATACAACCAGGTCTCTAAGATGTGTGTCTACCCGTTATGTGTCGGTCAATGTGTATATGATGGTATGACACAATATGTATTCACCATATGCAAACATTACATCCCCCATTACCATAATGTACATGTCTGTGGATGGTCTGCATGTAGCATGTGACCTGGTACACACCTCACCCTACAGATGGTGTTGTGTGTGCAATGACAGCCACACAGTTCAGTAGCACTACATACCTGGGTTGGGGTCTAGACAAAGTGTCGCCAAGTCAGGATGTGTGTGTATGTGGATGGGTTGACATAAAGGTGCAGATTATACCTGTACCAGCAAGCCACCAGTCACATTTGCATGGCCAATAGCTGTTATACATACTTGTGGCATGTGTGCAACTGTACACCACATATGTCATGGCCATGGTTTCACCACACTGACATACCCCTGTGGAATATGACTGCGGACCATCCTCCAGCTGACACGTGTATGCCTACAGCACAAATGGATGACAGTATGGGGATATCAGTTGGTGTTACCAACAGCTGGGATGCATCCTAGCTGCATGGCTACACTACCTGACATGTATGCAATACACATTACCGCTGACTGCATTCTACACTGCAATACATGCAGCACTCTATCACAGTCACCATGTGCATCAATACCATATTAGCCTGTCCCTGCATTGATGTTATGGATGGCAGGGATGTGGCACAGGTATCATCATATGCACAGGGTGTGTGAATGTCATCCTAGCTGCATGGCTACACTACCTGACATGTATGCAGTACACATTACCCCTGACTACATTCTGCACTGCAGTACATTGCGGCACCCCATGAAAGTCATCATGTGCATTAAAGCCATGTTAGCCTGTTCCTGCATCGATGTTATGGATGACAGGGATGTGGCACAGGTATCATTATATGCACAGGGTGTGTAGCAAGTGTGCTGGAGGCTGAGGGTGGTCCAAACATGTTTCACCATGTGTGTGGGTGAGGGGTATAGTTCCTTGATTGGGGCATGGTCTTGTGGTGTGTGCCGGTATGGGGATGCCCTAGGTGTGGTTGCATATTGTGTGGGTATGCATGCACACAGTTTCGCCATGTGGCTGCCCCACGTGGGTAATGTTGGACAGCTGCAGACCATACCTGGCAGGGTGTGCAGTTCAGTGCCTCTGGCCATGGATACACCGACTGTGCCTGCCAGGGGCTCCATGGGCATGTGCAGGTACAGACTTTGAGGTGCTACTCTCCCCTGATGATGACATATGTCCGCTGGAACCATGTCCTGCCTGGGCCTGGCCAGGGCCACGTGCACATGGCCTGCTGTGGTGTGGTGTGGACATCAGCCCCTGTGGTGTTCTGGGGCTGG
>NC_056746.1:115837821-115839620 GCF_019279795.1 Protopterus annectens | reverse complement strand
TAACATGCATATATAAATACATAAAACAGATCTATAGCAGTTAGGAGGACATGGCGTGTGTGTGCTTAACATGCATATATAAATACATAAAACAGATCTATAGCAGTTAGGAGGACATGGCGTTTGTGTGCTTATATGAAAACTGAACGCCTGTGGGCCGGATTCCAAAAAAGAAAGTTGCAGACAGAACAGCATATGCCGAAGTAAGACTCCAGCTCATCAGCACTGGGTCCAGTTCTACGTACCTAAAACATGACAACATAATTATCTATTCAGAGCAGAACAATTACAGGCTCTGCTCTACCTGTTGGATTCCAAAATATAGCGCATTCACCCAGCGAAACTTAAATGAGAAGAAGTGCTTTGCCAGCAACTTTATAAAGCACTCGGCAGAGGCCATATGTGCTGTATTTATACACCATGATACTAATCAGATTATTCTGGAATCTTGTGGAATTTGCAGCATTTCTTTAAAAAAAATGCAAGCAACATTTAATGAAGCACAGCAGCCTGGGGCATTGCAAGCCATACCATAAGATATGCAAATGTATTCCAGAAGGCAGCCAGCTAGATGCTGATCTTGGTGGCATGTAAGCCAGCTGTCTGATCAGGAAATAATCGACAGGTACAAATTAGACAGAGCTGGTGCAGGCTGTGTATAGGATGTGCACCCTGTGAATTCTTATCAGAACATCGATTTAGCATAATACCAAATTGCATATGATCAGGATCGAAACACTGTAAATCCAGGAAAGTGAAAGTAAAATTTGCAGAAAGTGTAAAACACTGAAATGCAACTGCACATGCACCACATACAACAGTTGAAACCTCTAAAACAATGCAAATAAAAATGAAACATTTTAAACAAAATGGCACATTTAATAAGATTTTTGCAGCTGGCCTGTGCTCACCCTGTATGGGGTGCTACGCCCCTTACACCCCCCTCTAAATTATATATACCAACTCCAAGATCGCACCACAGTGAGGAAAACAGTAAATACTGCAAATGTACAGTTGTGTTTGTGTTTTACACTTTCAGCAATGTTTACTTTCACTTTTGTGGATTAACGGTGCTTCCGTCTAGATCATATGCAGTTGGTATTATGGTAAATCAACGTTCTGATAGGGATCTGAGCCCTGCACATATATGCATGCACTTTGTGAGGTACCTCCATACCTGGACATTTCAGAATCATATCAAAGATGTAGTAGGAGTGTACCAGACAGCTGCCAGTCACATCCTCTCACATTTCCTGGCAGCAATGTGCAACAAGGTGGATGAGGGCATGTATAAAAATGGTTTACTATGGAAATTCCAAACCAGCTTCAGTCAACTGTGTAAAATGTTGACCTTAAATGCTGAATACGGAATTTCAAATAGGAAACCAAACCAAAAATGAATACTTTGACAACAGCGGTTTGATGTATTCGACATAGCAGGAGGTGATGTCACTCACCTCCTCTGCCAATCACATTAATGTACCATTGAACTCTATAGCCAACGGTATGTTAATTCTACGATTTTGCATGGGGGCTACACCCCCTGCACCCCCCCATACCCCCTCCACATTAAATATACCAACTCCGAGATCACACTACAGTGAGGAAATGGGCTAATTCCCTGTTCCTCACTGAAGCGAGACCTCCTTTCACAGTGTCAGAACATTGCTTGCAAAAGGTGGAGTGCACCATGCAACTCAATTAAACATGGTCTACCTATGTGGGTTCGATTTCCTACACCTTGTACACTGTCATTTTGAGCATCGGCCGTTCGACTGACTGCCATTTGCGTAAGTTAT